>NC_092815.1:52056352-52146352 GCF_023375885.2 Dermacentor andersoni
TAAAGGCAACAGAATTGGACGAGCGGCTGTAGCCTGAACAGATGTTTATAGTGCTGCAAGTGCTACTGTGCTGTGCGGTGACAGTATGCGGCGGCAGTGACTGGCTGTGATTGTATGTCTATGCTCCTTTCTTTCTTTATCTCTACTTTGTTATTACTTTACCTCCCTCTCCCTTCTCTCCCCAGTGTAGGGTAGCGAACCGGATCTTCCCCTCTGGTTAAGCTCCCTGCCTTTCCGCTTTCCGCTATCTCTCTCTCTCTCTCTCTCCGAACAAATAATGAAAGGAATGATTGTGACATGACTGGGTGCACTTGTTCCCAAGTCTGCCTACATTACTCTCATGGTTTCATCTTTCTTTCTTTTTTTGTTTTTTCGAGAGGAAGGGGTAGCGAAGGCAGCGAAGGCAGCGTAGGGGCCGCCATGCCAGCGATTTACTCATGACCACCGAGCAATGGCGTGCTCGGAAAGGTGACACCACCCGAGTGCCCGCACAGAACGACAGGTGTGTTCGGTCGCGTCCTATCTATCCCAGTTGTTTTTGATGGCAGCGACATAATGGGTTTTCTGGCTAGCTACGCTTATTTAAATTGCTGTAGCCGCTCGCTTAACTTGAAGATATGCTGCAGGGATTTATTCTAGTAATACATTCAGTCCACTTTCTCCGCCTCAGTCAACACTGGTCTCACCGCATCCCATTCACTCTTCTTTGTCCATCCCATCACAGCGTGATTGCTGGAGAGATTGACTCATGTGTGGTGACACATCAGGCCCTCTAAGCTGGACTCATATGTATTACCATTACTAAAGTATCATGGTGCTGGATACGTAGACGAAAACATTGACGAAACCTCGTGGCACTGTCTTTATCCAGAAAGCGCATAAGGCTTGTTAAAACGTTCGACTTTGTCCTGCTTCCTAAAGTTTCATACAATGAGACAGACAATGAATAAGTATAAGGTACGACCCGAGCGACATAAGCCCCTGCTTCTTACATGTGGCCTGTTGTATTGCATGCCCCTTCAAGATGTTCCAACTGGCTTTATCTAGTTCCTTTTCCCTCTTCCCTCTTCGTTTCTCTCTCTCTCTCTTTATCTATTCTTATTGCAATGGCACATTTTTCTCAAAGTAATTTGGCTCCCTCGTTGCCTCATTCTTGTCTTCAATGAGGACAGTCGCACAACTAAGAAATTTTCCTGGCGCATCCAGTTCAACGCAGCGTCGCAATACGCCATCACGAGAATAGCTGTCATCTACGCCTCGAATTCCACAGTAATAGGGCAACGGTAGTGCGAATGCATGCAACTTCTCTTCACTATACGTGTATAAGTGTCATGAATTGTGAATCATCGTCTGCCTCAGGGAGCGCTGACACGTACGGCCCTCGCTATACCTTTGCTTTCACTGAGGACGCCAATTCTGCGTCTTGTTTCCTTTAAATGTACGAAGGGAGACATATATCGGTGGATTTTAAAGCGCAGAAGTCACGTGTGCTGTTGTTGAAATTATAATTTCCCCCTAGCATACAAGGAATATTCTACCATGGTAGCGCCGATAATTGTTGCCGTCGGTCTTGCACCAACGCGTAAGGGATAAATGTCGTCGGGCTTTCTGCTCCCGAAACCGGAGCTGCTCCTGGGATCTGTGGCGAAATTCATGTGGAACTTTTAAAGCCACAAAATCTGCAAGAGGAAAACGATTCTCCTCACCGTTTGCGATTTGCAAGGGTTGAGTGAAAGTCACCACAAGCACTACGTCCAGATGGTTAATCAGCGAAGCTGAAACGTGCGGCCCCGGTGTTTATCGCTGGGTTAATCCCACCGGTTTATTAAATGACGGCTTTGGTAGGCTGCCAATACTCGGTACGCAGTCGCTGCTTGCGTTCGGCTGCACGAGCCTGTTCTTCTGCCCGGGCTGCAGCATAGGCACGGCGTAGATGAGCTCGTTTCCAGTTCTGCTCGCAGCGTTGCTGATCGCAAGCTGCCTGCTCCTCAGGAGTACGTATGACGCGTGGCCTACCCATTTCGGAGCCGGAGTGAGACTGCTGCGCGCGCGTTCGGCTGCGACGGAGAGCTACGGCATCACTACAGGCGCAGCCAATCGCACGCTCAACAGACGGACGGACGAATCGGCTAGCAATATACAGCTTCACTGTAATAATGACCAATATGCAACATTCCGTCGTAAGTAGGCTTTCCCACATATCTAACTGACCCAGATGGCCGCGTTGTCGCTAGTAGCATGCCCAGTTAAAGCAGTCACGCGTTTGGAAAGCTCAGACGGTGCGTCGAACGGAGCACTGCAGAAGCGGTGCCACCGGTCCACGTTTACTTCTTAATCACGATTTTAGTCCGAGGCCCACCATCATACTTAGGTCGGACAAGGTGTGTGGAGAAGCTCACTTGCAGGTCTTGCATATCCCCATTGGGGTCACGACAAAAATCCTGGATTTAGCTCTGGTCAGGCACCCGTGGCAGCCTCAAAAACAGTCGTTGGGGTCACACAGCGAGGGGTACAATATTAATATAACAACACACACACACACACACACACACACACACACGCACACACACGCACACACACGCGTCTGTGTGTCTGTGTGTGTGCGCAGACGGTGACACACACACACTCAGACACACACACTCAGACACACACACTCAGACACGCACACACACACACACACGTGTGTATGTGTGTGTGTGTGTGTGTGTGTGTGTCTGAGTGTGTGTGTCTGAGTGTGTGTGTCTGAGTGTGTGTGTGTCACCGTCTGCGCACACACACAGACACACACACAGACGTGTGTGTGTGCGTGTGTGTGCGTGTGTGTGTGTGTGTGTGTGTGTGTATTATTGAAAGCCTAACTTTCCCTACCAGCAGTCCATACCTGCTGTCCACTCGCCAATGCTGAATATAAAGAGACGTGCCAGCACTGTCTAATAATAGTGGATATGAGGAAGAATTCACCTCGGGCCGCGGTATGCTTTGACAGGTTGAACAGACTCACAGGGGATAAACGCGAGCCACGTGGTCCGCGAAAGACGGTCGGCTCAGAACGGCAGCGTAAGTAGGGACATTACAATTAAGTGTGCTTCACCGGCCCTTCATCCCTGGGAGCATCAAGAAAGAGTTCCCTTACAGATGTGATCAGAACGAAGAGGATGAGCCTCAGTTGCACAGCAACAATGAGCATCCCCACCGTTGTTTTCGTACAGCTCGTAACGTTTTCTCCATCATATGGGAAAGGTTTATGTAAGAGAGACCAAATTTGTGTGCTGATGTTCTGACACCGAAACACTCCCACTGAGTCAGAGAATCCGCGATCCGAGGAGAAACATGGCGAACAGTGCAAGTAAGTGAAACGCCATCTGCGCTCTTCACTATGTTGAACGTAACATTAATCCAGCTTAGAACCATTGAGCGATCTAGAATAGAGTGTGAGCTCTTGGCAACCTGGCTCTCTTGTCCTTTTTCTAGACTCATTTTTCCTTTCATTTCTCTAATTCCCTGCCCGTGCAGTGCTGTTCGGATGTCCTCAACAGAGACAGTTACGACACTGCACTTTTTTCTTCTTTTCGCCGATAGTCACCGTCTCTCTCTCTCTCTCTATCTCTCTCTCTCTCGACAGCCCTTACATGTGATGTTCCAGGGAAAAAAGTACTTTCATATGAGGAACGTTTTAGGTGCCCACTTGAGACCCGGAAGGAAAAAGCTGCCCTCAAAAGCACTGTGAACATTGCGAACACGTGTGCGAATTCAACTCACAAATGAAACCGACATCTCTCTTTCTCCCTGCATGACACTTATTGCAGTCAGGTTTCCAGTTTCGTTTTTCTTCTAACGATGCTGTGTTTTAACGACGTACACTTGTCGCTTAGGTGACCTCACTTGTACATTTCAACTGAAGAGACTGGGCTTGCCTTCTTATTTCTCACTTAAGCTGTGGTTTCGTTGACGAGGCATATTTTCGTGTATATTAGCACTTGTCAGTGTGTCGTTTTATGTCACGCATGGAACCCTGATTCTTTTTCTGCCTGCTTCTATTTTTTCACATTACCTATTTACTCTCTTGGTATGGTTTCTATGGCTTGTCTGAATTTAACATTTTTTGTGCGTCTGTATTTGCTCTAAAGTCCCTGTACGGTCTGTTATCTTGAGACCTTCTGCGTTTTCTGTTGTAGAGATCATGTTTAGACCAACTAGAAAAAAAATAAAGAAAGCAACTGTAAGGACGGCGTATCCCTTAGTGCAAACATCGTCAGAGCTTGGCATCGAGTAAATATGTTGTTAAAGCATCATAAACATCCCAATGGACACTACGGCATTTGGGTTTTGCTTATATAGAACTATCAGTGTAATATTATCCTATTGGACACATAATCACAGAAAAACGAACATCTGTAGAGATGACTGCCTTCCTGCACACTGCAGCAGATATTAAATGAAGTTATAAGCAAAGCATTTTTGTATCTCTTATAACGCTCCTCCTTTCCTGTGAAGCAGCGAGTGGTGCGTAGGGAATAAAGCAAGCATAAATGAATGAACTCTTCTCTCCACAACCGGCGCCACCGCAAATGTTTTTCGCCGACCCCCCAAGAAACAAGCGTTCAACCTAGGCACGCCGCCGCCTCAATCTTGGAGAGATGATAAAGCGGCTTTCGGGATCTCCGAAGAAGAAAAACATGTCAAACTCATAAAAAAAAAACTAGGAAAGAACTGCTCATCTATGCTTCAGCGAATCCGCGGCAAATGAACAGCAGAAGAACGAGAGGTAACTCCTTACGGGCCAAGAAGAATAATTAAAAATAAAATAAAAATAAAGTACAAACAACGCGAGCGCGAAAGAATAATAGAAAAATAAAGGGAACCGAAAATAATCACTAAAGCAACGCTTTAGCAGCACTCTGTGAAGGAGGAAGCGACTTGCTGCGATGTACTCGCCGTCCGTGGCAGCTGCCCACGGCGTTGCTGGGGCGAGGCGCGTACGTATACAGCCCGCCTTGCCAAAGATGTACGAAGCTCTCCGCACTAGGATAGCTCGGGCTGCCGCGATGAGCCGCTGGTGCCGTGTGGAGGGGTCAGTGTGGAAGGTCGCGGAGGTCGCGACTTGCCAGGCTCCTCACCTCACCGCCCATCGCTGGAGCGCCCTCTGTGGTCAGCAGGAGCGCTCTGTGCTCAGCTTGGGCACGACAAACAGCAGCAGCCGAGAAGGATAACCAGGCGGCGAGACCGCTCAGTGCGACAGTTGATTAAAACACCACGCGTATACATGCACTACGCAAGCATGCGTCGCCCTAGCTCGCGTGATCGCCTACGCCTTCCTTTTTTTTTTTCATTTCTTCGCATTTGCACGACCTCTCTACTTTGCTGGTGCGAGCGTTCTTTTTCTTTTCATTTCTTGCGGGTGTTTTGCTGCCCCCAGTGTGGCTAGCGCGCTGCTATGCACAGCACGCCACAGATGAATGCACCTGCCTCGCGCACAGCTCTGCCGCGGCGGCCGTCGAGGCAAAGTGCTCGTCGGCTGCCCCTTGCATGCACGTGCGTGGCGTGGAATGTACGCTGCGCGATGCTCGGAGACGCTGAACGCGGTTTACCAAGGTGCGAGAAAGAGCGCGCATTCGAGACCGCGGCGCAAGGCGACTGGGTCATTCATATACTGCCAACAACGCCGTGGTCTGTCCCTGCAGCATCGCTGTTGGACCTTTCTGTACGCCCCGCGGTCGCTGTATGCAAGTGCCGCGACAGAGCGGCAAACCTGCGTGTTTTATGGGAGTTGGATTTGGGGCAGCAGCCCCGGCAAACTTTTTCTCTCTGTGTGTGTTCTCGCTTGCGCTGTGGCGCCCATAGATTGCAGGCTTAATGAAGTGGCTGTAGTGCACAGGTGGGCTAGAAGTTTCCAGTGTGAACCGAAGATTTGTAGTCGACGTTGAAACGCCACTATCTACGTTCCTGAAAACGTTCTGTGTGTCCTAATTTTGCACACACTATAATCAATAGCCTAACTGTGGCGCTGAACGCAGGGGATTCTACGGGCGCTTCAATGTCAAAGCTCCCACCGCAGCTCAAGGCATTATCGTGCGGCGCTTTTCACGTTTGTCGTGACAAATTCACCGCCGCCTATACCCATAAATTTAAAAGGATGGATTATTCTGGCAGCAATATTCGTCCTAGTATGCACGTTATGACTAAAGCTATATAGGCGCTCTTTATGCACGAGTGTTTGATGTGAAAGCGGGTTTGTGAAACGGTCGATGGGTGCTTAAGTGGGGAATTCATTTTATTTTTTTTTTTCTTTCTCTACTGCAGCCTCGGCGACAAGCAGGTCGTTTGTTCGCTACTCAAGCCGGGATCTACTTTTGTGCTGTTGTTTCTTTTTCTTCTTTTCTATTTTTCTTTCTTATCGGCTTTGTAATAAGAAATGCTTTTCACGCCAAACTTTCACTCTTTTTTTTTGCATTTCACAACTGCATATCCGAGGCGTCTCAACTTCCCGGAGCTCTGGCAGGTCTGATCGATCGCTTTGCATGACGCGCTTAAGCGCGGCGAGTCCGATTTCTGGATAACATCGTCGGTAGGCACAAGTTAATCATATGCGTGGCTCTCCGGGCATGTTGTATAGCTGACTTGCGCCTCACGGTATTTATAGAGGCGCGTGCTCACTACCCAAAACCGGCCGCTGGCGCATCAATGTACATCCGCATGTTTGGGAACGCAAACTTCTATCATGATTTCCCCGGGCGTGCGCTGAAGGCGGAGACTCACTGACACGCTGCCAAGAAACTGATACACGATATGCTTTCGTGGCGCCGTGGCGTTCTCGAACGTGCACAGGTGCCCGAAGAAAACAGCTACATAGGGACACCTCTGCGTCGCTAACGCTTCGCTAACCCATTTGCGACGACTACAGCCGACTCACCAGCTTTTCACAACTCACAATAAGCCGCTCTTGCTGAAACCTTCCACGTCTACGTCAAAAGTAACACTGCAAGGTACAACCAGACGAGCGGAATCGGCAGCATTAAGCGCCTTCGCGATGCTTACTCTGAATGCTTGCACCTACATAATGTGTGCTCTTTCCTTTCTTTAACTTCTAACACTTAAAATAAGAACTTTACCAAGCTTACTCGAATTATTTCAATGCCGCTGATTATTTTCTTAGGCAGACATCATTTGCAAGGAAAACATAAGCAGTTTACGCAGTAATTCAGCGTTGACGTTAACAACTTTGCGGCAGATATTTGTTCGGAAAGTTGGAGGGATCCATCAGAAAAGTCTAGTTACGTCTTTGTATATTTTAACATGTCCATCTAGACCGAATAAATTGGTGTCAAATTATTCATTGAATTAACCTGATAACGCACGCGGCACCTCGAAACTCAGCTCTTCGTCCAACCTTTCAGTGACGTAGAAGTGTGACGTAAAATGAAGGTGCAGTCGCACTCGCCTCTTACCAAGAGCTTGTTCCGGTTGGCGTCTCGCGCGTCACTCAGTTCGACGCATCCATAATCACTTCAGCAGAAGGGACGAGACAGACCGCTTTATTGCGCGGTATGGCGAAGCTTCACTTTACGCCACCGTATACTACATCACGGGTGGGGTCACAGGTGGTGCTGCATGCGTAATCGGGTAAATTGAATGAATATTCTGACGCCAGTTATTTCCGTCTACATTGTCCCTGTAAAGTGTAGAAAGACGTTACTAGGCGTTTGGGATAATTTCTTTCAACTTTCCATTATACGTATGTGCCGTAAAGTTTGCAAATAAGAAGTTAACTAATGTAGGTATTTTATTTAGTGAATACATTTCTCCGGTTTTCCTTGCAAATGACATCCACCTGAGCCAATAATTCATCCGCAGTGGCGTAATTTGAGTAAATCTTGTAGGCTTTCAAAAAAAAAAGTACCCTAAGAAAAAGAAAAAAACCTTCCGTAGATAGTGTTACCAAAACCCCGGCTCGCGAAATAAGCTCGACGCGCTGGCGCGATGTGATGCAGGCGCGTGAGCAAGCGAGCGTTCGAGTGCGACCGTGAGCCGGCCTAATCTGGGCACCTGGGGCCGGATTCGCAGCACTTTTCGTTCGTAATATGTGCAGCATTAAGATTGGCTCGAATTTCCTCTTACGAAGAATTCTGGCGTAAGAGCTTTTTTTTTAATGCGAGGGTTAATGCTTCGGGGCATACAGGGTTGTGGGATGCGGGCAAATAAGGACGATTAAATGAATGAAAAAAGATTTTCGGATCTAAAAAAGTTCAGGAGGTATTGATAACGTGGTCCCTGCGTCCACGCGGTGTAATCGCTAGGATTATGCGGTGAAAGTCCCGCTACTGCGAGGTGCCGGAGCCTCGTCGGTTTCAACGCCGGGCAAACCCACAGAGCCTCTTGTGAATATAAGCCCTGAAGCAGCCACAAGAAATAAAATGCCACGACCATTGGGTATACACTATAGCGCTTCTTTTTGGTGGGACCAACAGCTGAGAGCGGCAATTTTTTGTCGAGTTCTTCAAGTGTTGACCTACGGTCATTGCGGGTTCCCGATTTACTCGCACGTAAAAGTATCGATTAATTTACTTTTTTGTAGACTAACTTGGCCCTCGCTTGACATCATAGAGAAACGGCGTCAGTAGTTTTGCTGCTGGCTCTGTAGCTGCTTTAATAATTGCGAAAGGAAGATGTTGACACCTTAAATGGAAAAAGCACAGGGCGATATACTGTGTTTGAACGCGATGAATTCGGTTTCAAAGCCTCGGCTTCTGTTCTATCGTAACATAGCGCATAGTGAGACTGATATGTAAGGACATTGCGAGGCGAATGATGCAAGTTTAATGGTATATTATTTTTTACGCTGGCTCCTTCTAATTCATTTTGAATTTTACTGAGGACAGCAGCTATAAGCTACGAAATGAGCCCATCCTGTTCGTACGTTCATTCGTCTATCCGTCTATAATGCTTTGGTTCTTGTATGGCATGTCATAACAGGAAAAAAAGGAAAAGAAAATATATCCAGACAGTTATATATGTAATCGAACCAATAGTCACGCCTTTTCAAGCTTATCGTTTCAATCGCTTTGCCATGGTAGTTTTCCGCAAGCGTGCAGATGATAATTGCATTGGGCGCTGACAAACGCCAGTGGTTTTCTGGTTACAAGGCATGCAATCTTCAATTTATTGATAACCCAAAACGACAAGCGAATGAACGTACAACTTACTGTTCTCTATAAGTTCGCCAGCAGTCAGCAAGCGGACATGCTCTTGTGCCAGTAGTTTAAATCCGAAGATTCCATCCTTGAGCAGTCAAGCCGCGGTTGTGCTTCGACGAAATTCTTTTAACTTCCAGGGCCATGATGTGGACGGGCTAATGTAGGATGCTATAATATAAGCCTGTTGTGACACATGGACTAAGAAGGTAAGTATGTTTTGTATACGTTACATTACTGTCCCGTTAGAGTTTAAGACTGAGATCGATATCTCGGTGGATTAATTTCTCGCCTACGTTCCAACCCCTGCTATACCACCCGCCTAACTTAAGATCGCCTGCCGTAAATTCAGCAACCCAACAGAACAAATGCAGTAATGGACGTTGAACGGTGCGCGCTAACGCTACTTATGTGCCAATAGGTGGCTGGCCGCTTTCCACGTGTCTAGCCACTGGCACATACAGATGGCAAGTCTGGTGACTCTGGTAAAAATAGAAGTCGAAGGTCTGCAAAATCTCACTGGCGTTGTTCACCCTTCCCCATTCTGCATTCGCGCTGACGTCACTCCCCGCGAATCACTCGTGACGGCTATTTGTACAGGCTTCCACGTGCGGCTGCTATCGATGATACAAAATAATGGCTCCGAGTTCGTTCGAGAGATGGACGTGCCCCCCCCCCCCCCCCCCCCCCTCGCGAAGCTTTGATAGCAGCACCCTGCCGAAACGTACCGTCTGCGTTGCACGGCAGCTCGAAAGTCAGTCCGTATCACGTTTCGAACCGCGCCATTATGCTCGTACACCATGCCCGAACGGCGTTCCCACGTCGAACACGAGCGAACCCCAATAAACGACCGCGGCAGGCACTGCCGAGACTCCAAAAAGCGGGCATAATGCATATCTGGACGGCGGCAAAAACGCGAGCCCCATCCGCCGTTGTGGCTCTTGCTTCGGCCATAAACAGTCGTTTTCCACGAGCCACATATAACACCGCCGCGCTGCGAAGCCGCGGCGTCCAGAGCTGCCCCACGTGCTTCCTTCGGGTCCGCTTCCCCGCACGGGCCGGGAAAGCTTTTCGATGTTCCCGGACCGCGCACCGTAGCCTCCCTCGCCTCTGCTGGCAGCAGGTATCAGGTTACAATGTCCATTTAGAAGCAGTTCTTCAGCCGCGGGGGATGCCTCACCGGAGCACATTTTGGCGCAACGAACATCGCATTCACTGCGGACGCGTAGCATCGTCGACGGCCTTGTCCGTTCCGGGCTAAAATAAAAGCGGAAAGGCAAGATGGAAAGCATCACAAGGGGCGTATACGCGAACCACGAACGCTCCTCATGACATGGTCCTTCAAATGAGACTGCGAGATAGAGTAGCAGAGACGAAGTGGCAGAAACGGAGCTGGGAGAACAGCACCGACGATGGAGCAGCCACCGCAGGGAGTAGTAGTAGGCTGGCGAGGTTGTTAGCGGTGAAACACAACACGACGATGCAACACGGACAGCAGGCCAGAGCCCTACCGTGCAGCGTACGAGTAGAGTTCCCCCTCCCCTTCCGCTCTTTTAGTAAGGAAGAAAAGTCAGAAATCGCAACAACTGGCAGTGAGGAAAAAAAAGAAAGAAAAACGAGCGCAAGTAGAGGGGAAGTTGGAGAGATATTTGAGTTCCCCAAATGGATGTATCAGCCGAGTCATCACGTAATTGAGGAGTCGCCGTCACAAATCAAAACTGCTTTCGTATTTGTTAGGTCGAATAGTTGCACGTTGTTTTCTGGTTGCGCCATTATTTACGCAGTTTTCCTTATTTCGTAGCCGTCGCTGCGTTTATCGCTGGGAAGGCGCCGTAAACGAATACAATAAAAGGAGGGGGAAGTGGCCTATCTCGTTTTGTTCCAATTATACTTCATCGTGAGAGCGCCTGGTCCGATGACGTGGCAAATCGTATTCGAAATCAGCGTAATACGCCCCCACGAGAGTCGAAATAGACCAGGCGCAGATGCACACCTAACGGTGGTTGCCAACCAAGTAAGGCTCGTGGGAATGATCAGTTTGACCATGTGCTGCACTATAACATGGGTAATACCGCGGGCGGGTTCTGCAGTAAACTATCAGTGCCCTGAGTGATTGATAAAGCAATAGCTGGTAACACATTCGGTATTTTAAAGCCTAGGGTATATACCCAGGGTTTCATATATTTTTCGCGTTTGTGCGTCAGCAATAAGAATGGTGAGTGTGGGAAGATGCCGGAGAAAGTGCAATAACGGGCCGACCCGCGGCGGAAGTGAAACAGGCTTCAAACACTCCGTCAATAATAATAATAATAATAATAATAATAATAATAATAATAATAATAATAATAATAATAATAATAATAATAATAATAATAATAATAATAATAATAATAACAATAATAATAAATCAAAGGTGTTTATTAAGGTGCCCATGCAGGAACAACCTCGAGGGCCTTGGTGCTGGCGTACTGGGCCAATCAATGCACAGGAAAAACAATGCAAGCTCACACACACAACACGCGCGCGCACATAAAAAAAAAAAAATCGCGAATACAGATTTTAAGAGAGCATAAAATGTGTACACGAAGAGAATACAAAGCAAAAGGGGAGAAACAGAAAAAAGGATTACAGAATGACGGAACACGCTACAGATATGAGAGTTCTTGCTCAGTTATTGAAATACCTCTGCAACTCCTTTCAGGAAATATTAAAATTAGGCATGGAGATATCCAGGCACTCTGAATGGGCATTATATGTCGCCTGCACTATAAAGGGTCACAAAAATCTGAAGGCTGAAAGGCACGCTCTTTCCTTGTGCCTTTCTGCGGAGTCTAAAAGCGCACATTAGAAAGCAAGTGCGAAGAAAAAGAACATCTGATTTATTGCGTCTACAGGTGAGGGTAGGAAACGTGAGTGTCTCTGTTAGCTCTATGGAGATGGAAGGCTTTTGACAGAATCGATGGTTAAATATAGATGGGATCCTTTTTTTGCACATTTTCGAAAAGTTCGCAATTTGACCTACAAGTGCCGCCCCGCACCACGCAGGCGTGCTCAAGAACTGGAAGGCATACGCTCATATATAGAGTTACAAATGGCCGAGGTTGTTTGTAGTCTCTCGTTACTCGACATACTGTGCCCAGCGTTCAAATTGCACGCTGCCTCGTCTGTTGAGCGTGGGGCAAGAAACTCAGAGAGCTATCAAAGCACACTACAAGGTCTTTCGTTCCCTGAGCTCTTTGCGGGACAACATCTTTAATTCTATAGGGAAAGTACTGTTAGTCTTCCGCTTATAAGCTTACAGCTTTCGTTATTGATGAATTTATGACCAGCTTGTTTTCAGCGCACCCTGGAGCGAAATTTGCAATGTCCTTCTGAAGAGCGCCGCAATCATTAACATTTTTTACCGCTTTGAAATGTTTCGCGGCATCAGCGTATGACAAAATTGGAGTTTTGAATGGCTGTCAAACCTCGTTAATAAACAGCGGCAAAGAAGAGGGCCCAGGACATATCCTTGAGGAACTCCACTTGTATAATAATAATAATAATAATAATAATAATAATAATAATAATAATAATAATAATAATAATAATAATAATTGTGATATCCATTATGTATATATCTCCAGGCACACCCAAGTGTCATGAGAAGTTCATGACCACACACTTTTCATGGGTTAGCCGTGATGAGATCACCCCTGCGATCATCGCTGGAGACTTCAATGTGGACATTTCAAAACCCCAGAAGAAATGGTTCACTCAATTTGTGCTAGAAGAGTTAGGTTTCAAGTGTCACACCCATCCAAGTCACTGAACTACTCAATAATGGTGATGTATATATTTAACTTTGGCCAAGAATGTGTCTAAGGTTGTAACCGAACAAACAAGCGTATATCGGAGTTATCATAACGCTATCCTCACTACCATTACCATATGATGAAAACTAATACGTCTACCGTTGTCCAAACCTGTGTGATGTGCTACAGCTTCGCTGGTCATCTACCTTCATCGAGTAAAATGGATCCTCATTTTGTTTTCTCCAAGTAATTTTATTTTGGTGAGAGAGAGCAAAGGAAAAGAGAAAGGCAGGGAGGCTAACCAGAAGACATAATCCTGCACCGTATTCATGAAGCTTTTTGTTCGTTAGTGTTGTCATTTGTATGCCGCTTTCCCTAATATGTCCGGCGTCGGCACTGGCTAGAAAATACACGTATGAACAATAATAACGTAATAGATTTTTGTGAATAGGGCCACGGTTTTCCTACCTTACACTAGAAGATGGCGGAGCAGCACATAGAGAGCTCGTCTGTCTGTGTCATGTGACTCTCTCAGTGTCGTAGTTTCCGGTTACAGTGTTATGCTTGAAACTCCTGCATTGGTTAACCTCCCTACATTTCCCTCTTCGTCTCTCTCTCTCTCTATCTTGTGCACTGAAGTGCAAGAAGATGGAAACAAAAGCTGGATGAGGACTACGTCAAGGCACGAGGTAGCGGGATCGAATCCCGGTCGCGGCGGCTGCATTTCGATGGGGGCGAAATGCGAAAACACCCGTGTACTTAAATTTAAATGCACGTTAAAGAACCCCAGGTGGTCGAAATTTCCGGAGTCCTCCACTACGGCGTGCCTCAGAATCAGAAAGTGGTTTTAGCAGGTAAAACCACATAATTAAAAGAAAGGAACTACTACTTTAAGGCAGACGCAGTGGCCCAAGAAATTATGGACTGTGGATCGCTCTCTTTCTCTTTTAATCTGGTGTAGGTTCTTTTTTTTTTCTTCAGCACAACTTCGCAGTCAGTCGACGACATGTGCGTACTGCAATAGTTTATTACTCTTAACGATACCATTGACGTGTACTTATGAAAACGAACATCTCGCACAGGAGTGAAATGAAATGAAACAACGAACATCTCGCACAGGAGTAACCTGCGCGACGAACACTCAGAATATTTGAGAAAAAAGGAGTATTTGCAGCAAATCTTATTATCCTTATCGTACTCTGCAGTAATAAATGAGCTAGAGAAGATACTGTACGATTACAATCACAAAGGAATTGCGCCCTCGAAAGCTATGCACAATCGTAATAATGCGCACCAAATTAATATATAAGCTATAGACAGAGTCAAAGAAAGGTCTTCAGCCACATCCACAGCTGTAGCTTAACGTATGTTGCGTTGCACTGCTGAGCTCGAGGTCGTGGACTCGACCTCGACCGCGGCGGCCGCATTTCTATGCGCGCAGAAACGCAAAAAAAAAAAAAGAGAAGCTCGTTTATTTAAATTGAGGTGCACGTTAAATAACACCAAGTGGTTATATTTAGTCCAGAGTATTCTCATTACGGCGTGTCTCATAACCTAATAGAGGATTTTGTACGCAGAAGCCCAGAATAGTAAACAATGGTCTTGAAACGACTTTAACGTTGCCTGAAGTGTTAAAAGACCAGCAGTATCAACAGAAACAATTAATTTTTCAGCGGAGCCTGGCGTTTTAACGGAGTCCTGCCGAAATCTCCTATTCTCTTTCCGGACTCCTTGGAGTCGTTCATTGGGATAATTTTTCTTTGCAATATTTACTATTATAATCTGCTCACCATGCAGTAGAGATAGTGGTTTAATGTGGGCAATGACGCTGCAGTTGCTTGCACTAACAAAACAAAACAAAAAGAAAAGAAAGAAAGGAAGGAAGAAAAAAAAACAGAGAGAAGGGCACAATGCTACTTACATGTAGTATAGACAGTCGATGCAGAGGCTGAAATATTAGCTTAAATGATGAACATGAAGAGCAAACTGCTTATTGGGTCATCTTGCACTCTGGAAGCAAAGCAACAATTAGCGGAAATCCACAGTCTTTCTTCTTTTCTGTCTTCTCTCTCTATTCTTCTTTTCATGCAGCTTGGCCTTTGGCACAGATGTATGACTAAATGAAAGCGTGGAAGCTAGCGCAGTTGGTGGTCCTTTAATCGAATCTCGCTGCTGGAGTCTACAATGTCAAAACGCCTTCACACACATACCAGAACAGTGCCGGTTCGACACGATTAACGTCGCGTGTATACAGTCTGATTAAAGCTTTGTTTTTTTGCTTTAGAATTTGCGACAAAATTCACAAGGTTTGCCATACAGCCAGTAAGTGTCTTTTGCTAAAGATATAACGTGTAACAGTGCAATCAAGGGCAATGAAAGTATAAATCAACGCACGTGTGGCCTTATTATTGAGATTAGCAGCACTGCACAAGTGGATGAGTTGAACAAAAAACAAAAGGACATGCGCTACTTATCTTGTCGAAATGATAAATACGGTAATATTACAGAAAACTGTTCTCGTGATTCAGTGGTCTGGGCTGATAAGACAGATAGATAGATAGATAGATAGATAGATAGATAGATAGATAGATAGATAGATAGATAGATAGATAGATAGATAGATAGATAGATAGATAGATAGATAGATAGATAGATAGATAGATAGATAGATAGACAGACAGACAGACAGACAGACAGACAGACAGACAGACAGACAGACAGACAGACAGACAGACAGACAGACAGACAGATAGATAGATAGATAGATAGATAGATAGATAGATAGATAGATAGATAGATAGATAGATAGATAGATAGATAGATAGATAGATAGATAGATAAATTGATAGATAGATTGATAGATAGATAGATAGATAGATAGATAGATAGATAGATAGATAGATAGATAGATAGATAGATAGATAGATAGATAGATAGATAGATAGATAGATAGATAGATAGATAGATAGATAGATAGATAGATAGATTCACGGGGTATAACATTCCAACGTCTCGACGTCTTTCGTGTTTAGCATAATGACAATACTGTGTTGTCAATCAAATAAATTAATAAAATAATATAATATCAGGCCATCAGGCCGAGTCCCTGATGACTGGCTTACGGCAAAGGTTATACCTGTGCACAAATCTGTAGATAGACAGATAATTGAAAATTATCTTCCAATATCGCTGACCTGCGTTTGCTGCAAGCTCCTAGAACATGTTGTAGCCAAGTCAATTTACATGTACATCGAAAATGCGAACTCATTCTTTCCCAACCAACACGGATTCCGACAACGCCTTTCCACAACAACACAGCTTCTTGGAACAATCCATGACTTTGCCAGCGCATTAAACAATAAGAAACAGATAGATGCCATCTGTCTTGATCTGTCGAAAGCATTCGACAGAGTGGTACATGCAGAAGTGATTGTGAAACTGACTAATATGGGAATAAACGCGAAAATAGTAAAATGGATAACCGCATACCTCCGGGGCAGAACCCAATACGTAGAAGTGGAAAACATTAAATCAAAGCCGTTGAACGTAACGTCTGGTGTCTCACAGAGGTCTGTGTTAGGTCCTGTACTATTTTTAGTATATATTAATGACATTTCCTCTGCAATTGACGAAAGTATCACGGTGCGACTTTTCGCCGATGATTGTTTACTATACAAAGAAATTAATAGCACAGAAGATCAGAAATTACTCAGTGACGCTCTTAGGGCTATAGAAAAATGGTGTGACAAATGGAAAATGAAAATAAATGAGAGTAAAACTGTTGTATTGCGCATAACGAATAAAATAAATCATATTTTTGATTTTAATTACACAGTGAATTCTTCGGTGCTTTATACGGTTGACGTGCTGACATACTTAGGCATACATATATGCGCGAATTTAACCTGGTCGAACCATGTTACAAAAATATGCCAAACTGCAGAAAAGAAGCTTTGGTTCTTGCGCCGAAAATTGCAGTTAGCCTCACAGTCAGTAAAACTAACAGCTTATTTAACGTACGTTCGACCCACGTTAGAATATGCCAGCATAATCTGGGACCCTTATCAGTCAGGGTTAATTGAGAGACTGGAAAGAGTTCAACGTCGAGCAGCAAGGTTTATTCTGTCGCGTTATTCTCGCACAGATTCAGTCCCCGAAATGCTCGGTTTGCTGAACTTGCCTGCGCTCGCTGAACGCAGGCGCATAGCTAGGTTAAAGTTCTTTCTTCTTCTCACTAAAAACACATTCAACATCAATAGCGAACAGTATTTGCTAGCATGACAAGGTAGAACACTACGGAAAAGCAAATATAATACTTTTCAAATACCTCAGATGCACATTAACGCTTACGCATTTTCCTTCTTCCCAAGAACCATTAAAGAATGGAATGAATTACCGGTGTTAACGCGAGAAAGCATCAGTGCGGAAGAATTTGAGAAAAACTTAAAGCAACATTGAGAGAGAGAATGAAGAGGAAAGGCAGGGAGGTTAACCAGATATGAGTCTCCGGTTTGCTACCCTACACTGGGGATGGGGGATAGGGGTTAGAAAGATGAGAGAGAGGAAAACGCTAAAAAAAAGGAAAAAAAAACACGCACACATGGAGGCACACACGCAAAAGGCGTTCCAGTTAAAGTCGTTCACACAGGCATGCCTTCGCCACGAACTTGACCAACTGGACGACCAAGCGCTATCCGAGAAAAGAGTTCTCCAACATCGAAAGGACCTACTGTCACAGAAGAAGGCCGTGCAAGCGCTATTGCGCTTTTTGCGATCTACCGGCCTGTGTGAAAGCAACATGGAAAGATGCACGCACGTATACGTGCTTTTATTTTTTGAGGGGGGGGGGGGGGGGGGCATGACCTCGTTTGTTAGCACTGCATTTATAGTCATATTGATCGGAGTATCTGTAGAATATTTCGCTTATGTATCTTCTTTGTTCGCTTACGTTCACTTATTAAAACACTATTCATGTACTGCCTTCATGTACTGCCTTCATGTACTGCCTTCATGTACTGTACTAATTGCCGAAATATTGCTATTGACATGTTTTATTTTTGTGCTATATATATTATTGTAATACCGTGTATTGTACTAATTGTTGAAGTGCTGCTTTGACCCACCCTGTAACGGCCGACAGGCCAACAGTATGAGTAAATAAAAAAATAAAATAAAATAAATCAGTACAGGGACAATGAATGACGCGGTATCCAGTGAAGTGCTCCGGATTAGTTTGGACTACCCGGGGTTCTTTAACGCGCCCCTATAGTGCCCGAGCATTATTGGCTTTCACCCCCATCGAGATGCGGCCCCTCCGACCGGCAATCGAACCGGTGACTTGGTGATCAGAATGCCACAGCCGCAGTATACCACAGCTGCTGACCACCACGGCGGCTGGCGGTCTGCCCTCTCAGTAGCCACGAAGCGTTAGTTCCCATGCCGTGACTAAGCCGGAACGTCACAGGTTTCATCTGGAGTTTGGCCTGGATCTAGGAACCTTGGACCTCGTCATGGGCAGATGTCAGAGTCAGAAGTGCCTGATTCTTTCGCTGGCAACATTATCGCAGTGCATAATAAAGCGCATATCTTTTCTTCTTTCTGTTTTTAACACTGCGGGAAAAAATTGCACATAACAACTCTCTATAAGCGGATGAAGCTCTCCACTGGCGTCAGTTTTATTGATCGGACAGCACTTTCTCCGGCAACCTTTACTTCAGAGAATAAGGAGAGTAATTAAGAGCCGTCAATCCTAAAGTTTTTTTTTTGTTTCTATGCGTTATTTAGGAAAAGTTAGCCGTTAAAAGAAGTTAGCCAGTCCCAAAACGGGTGTCACGACAATGCGCTATGTATCCTGGCTATGCAACCCACGAGGTTGCACAAGCTCGGTGAGCGCGGCGCGCTTCTGTGGAAGCTTTCGATCGTTGTTTAATCTTCCTGACGTATCACCATCTTGAAAAATGAAGGAGGCCCAACTCAACGACCAAGTTCAGGCGCATCCAGGCACGCAAAATAAGCAAATACACTTCTTTATTTTTTTAAAGAGAAGGAGGCAAACTTATTAGGGTAATGGTAAGGAAACTCTAGGACCTCAAAAGTTGTCACGTACAGACGTGACGTAAGACCGAGAACAAATAAAGACATGCGTAATCAAGTTAGTCAGAATAAAACAAAATAAATATATTCAGATCCGCTCTACACGGGCAAAGGGCACGAATAGAGTGCGCATTGCTCGCGATGTTGGATGTGTCCATACGAATTACGTACGGACACTGCACAGCGCAGTAGCATGCACGAGGACATCTTCCTTTGGCTTTTACCCGCCGAGATTCACCGGTAGGCCCGCAAGCATATTTAGAAAGTTTAGAAAGAATGGCTCTATCACATGACGAGCATGCTTTCGACAAGCAGTGTGAGGGGACAGAAAGTGAGAGAGGCATAAAAGAGAGTTGAGAGGTCAGTGATTAAGGGCTCAATATTTTTAAACACATCTTCGGGCCTAACATAATATGGCCTAAAATTCCTGATTTCATTTAAGGATAAGCGTATTGGACTGATCAAGTCGGGAACCTTCGTTCTAAATTCGGTGGTTTAAAAATTATCTGAGGTATGCCGTGTTGTGAAGATGCACAACGTCGGAAGTATTAAATAATTACATGCACTTTCGCACATACGTAGTGTACCTGAGATTGTTCCGAGTGACAAAAAAAAAATGACGTTCTTTTTTTTCCTGCTGTGCGTGCGAAAGAAAGTGCAGAAAATGGCGTTAAAAACCGATATAAACGGAAGTTCACACGTCGCTTCCGTCTCATAGATTGGTACCTGGGACCGGACTTTCAAGCGAAACCGGAAGCAAACTATTGCACCGCCGTAAATCGCAACCGTGACGGCCGTGGTTTCCGCTCAGCATTCTGTCCAGTCCTTTGGAAAGCCAGCTGCTGGAAACAGGATGGGGCTGCGTGGGGTCACCCTTTGGCGTCCCCGGGCGCCCGCCGCCCTGACCTCGGGGGGTCATCGGCTCGAACAACGGTGAATGAGAAAGAATGCGTGAGTTATGGCTCTATTCAGAAGGCAGATTCATTCGCACGCTTCATATTCTAATTGGTGATAAATGACGTGTTAAGGAGTGAGCCCGCGCAGCCTAGAAAACGTTCCTATCTGGGAACAATCACATGTGCGAGCAGCACGCTGTGCGGCGACGCCGACGTAGGGTGCTGGGGAAGCGAAATGCGGAAGAAAGAACAAAAATAAAAGAGAAAAAAATAGAAGAGAGGGCATGTATGAAACACAAGACGAAAGGCCAAGTTGGAGTGGATTTCGCAGAAACGTTATAGCACAGGGCTTCGTTTAGAGGATGCACTTATCATAGAATTTATACTAGTAAGCAAGCCAGCAGCTTTTGGTGGGGTAGCCTTCTGTGGGAACCCTATACTCTTACGCGACCGTTTGAAATGAACTCAGCAGAAGCGGCTGGGATATGATAGTTGTCATTGCATGACAGTGATGTTTAACAAGGAAACAAGGTAATAATATGTTAACTTTATCTTGCCCGATGAAGCATGCAGGAAATGGTCGAAAGTAGCGAGTGGTTCTGTGTCCGCCACGCTAGCCATTAGAGCAATATATTTTTATTTATTTATACAGGTACGTCATGGGTTTCATGTGGGAACATTGTGGGAGGGGAGGAATACATACTTTCGTTCTACAGAGAGCGATCAAGACAATAAAAAAATAGAAGAAAAGGACTACGAAATCTTGTTTGTAAGAAATACAAAAAGTACAACACGGAAATCAAACATTATATTACTGTTAAAAACGACACATAAGATTATGGATGTAAGGAAGGATGAAAGGAAAACAAGAGGTGAAAGGCAGAGAGGTTAATCAGATTAAGCGTCCGGTTGGCTACTCGTTCTGGATCTATATAAACAGGTGTATCTAGCCAAGAATACATTTCTAGTTCTGAAGAAATAGCTACTCGAGCAGTTTCCTAAAGTTTTCAGTATCTTGATTGTCAGCTATGTTATCTGGAAGATTATACCATACTACAATGGCACGTGGCAATGCAGATGTCTTGAACGCGTTAGTGGGACTGTAGAGATTGTGAAAACTGAGGTTATTGTGCAAACGGCGGGAACAGCGATAAGGTCCAGGAAGTGGCAATGGGGAACGATGTTTGCTGTTGATGATTTTCTGTAGCAGACAGACAAGCGAAATGTTTCTGCGTAAGTCCAAAGAAGGAAGTGACAGCGATTGTTTTATTCTAATCACGCTGGAACGCCTGCTGTAGTCACTGACGATGAAACGTGCGGCACGGTTTTCGACTTATTCTAAACATTGGATTAGATAGGCGTGTTCGGGTGACCATATGGCTGATGCGTATTCGAGTCTAGTAGGCAAAAATGTTTGGCAGGCGAGTTTGTGCATGGAAAGGGGGCGGGAATTCAATCAGCTGTATATCGCAAGAGAGCGCTTTGCCGAAGCCGTGCTATAGTTATGAAAAAAAGTAATTGTTTTGCTCTAAGTGAGATGCAACATGTGATGAAATAATGTGCTGAAGTAGCTTACATTGGATGCTTGTAAGAGATATGGGGCGATAGTTACTAGGTAGGCATTTATCACCGGATTTGAACATAGGGGCCGTCTGGCGATTTTCCAGTCGTACGGAATCTCGCCATTTTGTAGCTATTCCTGAAAAATATGGCAGAGAATGGTGGTAGACGGAACAACAGTCTCCTTTAAAATATTTGGGTTAATATCGCCGACACCTGAGCATGCATGTTGAAGTCTTACGTTTATTAATTGGAGATGATACCGGCAGAAGTAATGTCTATGGAGTTCGTAAACCGATAATCAACTGTAGCTGGTATTGACATGCTGGCATAGTCTTCCTTTGTGAAAACTGAAGGGAAGTAATTATTGAAAGCGGCAGGACACTCTTCAGGAGCGACTGCAACACCAGCCTCATCCAAGGCTACGATGCAGTCAGTAGAGCATGAGGGAGCAATTATTTTCCAAAATTTTGTAGGGTCATTTATTAAAAGGGACTGTAGGTCGTGCGAAAGGAATTTATATTTAGCTTGATGTACCGCATGACAGTAAGCCTTTTCTGAAATGTGGTGTTTCGCCCATGCAACCAAAAATTGCAATAACTTATTCGTTCTGAATAGACCCTTTTCATTATTTCCAAGGGTGTGAAGTGTTCGACTATAGCACGGTTTCGAAATATTGACCGGAATGAATATGCGAGGAATATGGCGACGCACCAGCCGCAGTATTTTTTTCTTTAAAGAGGCACAAATTTTCGCTAAGCGACCAGTCAGAGAAAGAGGCCAAGAATGAGCGTGAGAAGCTTTCTAAGCCCTGATTTATGGCTGTAAAATAAGCTTTATTTGTCATTGAGTTTGGGCCTAGGAATCACCTGACGCATGGACACAGGAAAACGAATTATTAACTGAATGAGACGATTGTCACTGGGGCCATCAAGATGTACTGTGGAGCAAATTTTTTCAGGTGTCGATGATAAAAGAAGGTAGCGGGTGTTCAAGTAGTGAGTGGATTGATCGATTAACTGAAGAAAAGAGTAACCAAGTGTTAGATCAAGAAATTATCTGGAGCTGCGTGAGCGGGAAGCCAGAGTTGACCAGTGAATATCAGGCTAGATAAAGTCCCCAAAAGCTGTAAGGAACTTCGAGCGCAGTGTCATTAGATTCTCATGCAAATAGGCAACGAAACTATCTAGGCTGTCCGAAGGCCTGTAACAGACCCAGAATATGACTTTAGGTGCATGTGATGAAGTGCATAACCAAAGAACTTGTAACCGTAATGGAATGTCGACCATGAAGGACGTGATATAATTTTTTGTAGCAATGAGCACACCGCACTCGTTCTTCTTATCCTATTTTTTTCTGTAAATGCGGAAATCAGATGAATCAGGCAAGACTTCATTGTCTATGATACTGGAGTGAATACTCGTTTCTGTAAGCAGTAAAAAGTCACAGCTGCAGTTTTCAAGGTACCAGCATAGTTCAATAGGTTTTGCAAGGATGCTACATTTATGTTGGTGTAAGATAAAATGAAGTTCTTATATTGAATGGTATCAGCACGTGTCAGTGAATGATTTGTAACTGTGCGCGTAGCTGATTTGCGTGCTAGCTATCGCGGAGCTTGTGCTATTCTGTCAATCTTGGGAAAACACGGGGAAGGCGGGTGATGGCAGGAGATGTCTTGAAAAAGACAAGTTCACTTGTCGTGTCAGCGAAAATGAATAAGGCTGGGTTCTTGCTTAAATGAAAAACTGTTTATTCTCTGCAGAGCGTCGGCGTGAAGCGTGTTGCTGCCTTCCTCCGCCGCGCCTCTCGTGCGTCTCTCCTGCCTTCCTCGGCCGCGTCTCTCGTGCGTCTCCGCTGCCTTTCTCGGCCGCGTCGCTCGTGCGTCCCCGCTGCCTTCCTCGGCCGCGTCGCTCGTGCGTCTCTCCTGCCTTCCTCGGCCGCGTCTCTCGTGCGTCTCGTGATCTACGGGATTGCGGCGGTGGAGCGCGCTGCCTGACATGGGAGTGCGCGCCGCTCACACGGCCCACCCAAAATTTGCGACTGTCCTCAGGCGCACGCGTCCGTCGATGTCAATTCCTCGGTGTCCAAGGCGCGTTCTTTGTACTTCCTCAGCTGTTCGACGTTTACAGTTTTTTCGTTTGACCTTCCGGGGATGGGGGTAGCCCTGCTTATAACAGCCATGTTGGGACCTGTCAGTGCCGTTATTTCGAACGGCCCTTCGTATCTGGCATCTAATGGAGACCTTGCGCCGAGCTCCAGAAGAACGAGATCACCACACTGAAAATGCGGTGTCCGGCGTTTCTCGTTGTACCGGCTGGTCGTTTCCTCTTGGCTTTTCTTAAGACAGCTTATCATGTCCTGGCGCCCCTTGGCCATTTCATGGAGCCTTTGTGCGGCTTCCATTTCTTCTCCGATTGTTCCAATATTTAGTTCTCCCGGTACCCTCGGATCGTAGCCGTGCATGAGCCAGAAGGGACTTAGGTTGCCGTGTCGGTGCTTTGAGACGTTGATGGCAAATATGGCCTTAGGTAGTTCCCTTTTCCAGTTTTCAGACTTGCTTATAACCTTTCGCAATACCTGTTTCAGGGTTCCCACCATTCTTTCGATTAGTCCATTCGACTGCGGCCAGTACGGAGGAGAGTTTATGTGGTGGATTCCAAGCCTGTTGTGAACTTGCGCTGTTCGTTTGTTCACAAAGCCCTTCGCTTGATCCGTGAGGATGATGTTTGGGACGCCGAATCGTGGGATCCACCGGTTCGTAAGAAATTCCAGGTAGTACTTGGAAGATGTGCTTGGCACTGCTACCGCGTCCATGTACCTTGTAGCGTGGTCGATGCATACGAGGATATAACCTTCACCTCCATCCAGGGGACCCATGTGATCGAGAGAGATGACAACATTGGGCTCGTTTGGAACTTCTCTGGGGCTGAGGCACCCTTCGGCTCGTGTCGTTCGTGAGTTAATCATTTGGCACGTGTGGCATGACTCGATGTAGCGGCGGATGTCCCTTACTATAGATGGCCACCAGTACTTTCGCTGGACCAAGGCTTTCGTTTTCTCGCTTCCGAGGTGTCCGTTGTTGTCATGAAAGACTGCCATTACGCTGCTTCGGAGCGCCGCAGGAACCACCACCCTTTTGCAAGCTCGTCCTCCCTCGATCGATCTTCTCACCACAATGTCGTCTTCCACTTCATAGGTGGAGTTAACAGTTCCCGCTTCCGCCCGGAACTTTTGGCATTCGGGATCGGTCTCTTGAAACTCGCGAATGCGACTGTGTTTGCTCACTATCACGGCGAGGCAAGTTAGGTCGTTGGTAGCCAATTCATCTTCGTTGGGTTCTGGATCCGCTGCCAGTCTCGAGAGAGCATCGGCAGCAGCGTTCTGCCGTCCCGGCCTGTGCTTGACAACGAAGCTGTATTCCGCGAGATCGAGTGTCCATCTCGCGAATCGCCGGTTCGTCGCCCCCTTTTCAACCAGGTAGGACAGACTGAAGTTGTCCGTGTAGACGGTGAATCGTGGGCCACCACGCAGGTAGATGGAGAATTTCTCCGTGACGGCCCAGTGTAGAGCCATACATTCCAGCATGTTCGAGTGCAGACCTCTGTCATGCTTGCTCAGAGATCGACTCGCGTATTCGATGACCCGTTCTCTTCCTTCTTGCGTTTGGGTCAGTATCGCTCCGAGTCCGGTTTGTGATGCGTCGACGTGTACTTGCGTTGGGCAGTCTGAACAGAAGTTTGCTAGTAGCGGAGGATTCTTAAGCGCTCTCTTGATTTCGTTCACTATTTCCTGGTGTGCTCCCGTCCAGATGAATGGCACATCCTTCGAGACCAGTTGACGCAGTGGGTGTGTGAGTTTCGAAAACTCTGGTATGAACTTGCGGTAATGGTTAGCAAATTGCAGAAACGAATACAACTTCTTTGCGCTTCTCTCAGGCTCAAACTTGTCCACGGCTGCGACTCTCGCCTCGTTTAAGGTTCGACCGTCTGCGGATATAACGTAGCCCAGAAATGAGACTCGGTCTCGGACAAGCTGGCACTTCCTGATGTCCATCTTCAAACCGTTGATGATGACCCTACTCAACGCCTCGTCGAGTAATGACAGCGCTTCAGTGACCGTAGCTGCTCCCTGGCCGACGTCGTCCATATAAGTGGATGTTCTCTTCAAGCCCTCAAACGTGTTGCGCATTATTTGCTGCATGGTCTGCGGAGCTTTGCAAAATCCAAAGGCCATTCGTAGGTATTCGTATTTTCCGTCTGGCATCACGAACGCGGTCTTGTGAATGTCGTCAGGTTTCACTCGCACCGTGAGAAAGGCCGACTTTACATCCAAGACAGTGAAGTACTTCGAACCGTCCCTCATGATGTCGTCAATTACATCTTCCATGATTGGCATCGGGTAAGGCGGATTGATGGTTTTCTCGTTCAGTTTTCTGTAGTCGTGGACCATTCGTCTGGGCGTGGTGGGGTGATGTGGTTGATCCACTACAATGGTAGGCGCGCTGTACTGGCTCTGGCTCGGTCGGATGATCCCCTTAGCTAAGTAGTCACTGACCTGTTCTCTCATAAACTGGCGGTCCGCAGGGCAGGATCTGTATGGCCTTGACGCGACGGGAATATCGTCCCTGAGATCGATGCTGTGCTCAGCGTGAGCGCAGAGCCCCAGCGCGTCCTTCCTCGTGGTGAACGCCTTATGGTGACGATGAAGAACTGAGCGCAGCTCATCTCGTTCGTCGGCGCTTGCGTCGCGGGACATTTTGGATACTGCCTCTTCAACCTGATTGGTATAATCTTCGTCAGGACCGGGGTCCTTCGTCTTTAGCTGTACGAAGCCGATTTCGCTCTCCGGTAGTTCGTCTAGGACCCTGCGATTGCTAAAGGCTGTTATTAGGGTCTCTCCGACGCGATGCGCAGTGTGTGCGCTTGGTGCGTGACCCGATGGCTCACTCACCGATGGCTGAACGGGAACGAGGGTGACGTCGTTAGTGGGGTGGAACGTGACGTCAACGTTCGCAGCGCGGCGCCAGTCCGAACCAAGAATCAGGTCTATGGCACCTGGCAAGGGCGCGATCACCACCTCCTCGAGCCGCACGGTCGATGTTCCGATGGTCACGTTCAGAGTCGCCACTCTCGCCGGTCTGATGCTCCGGTCGAGAACTTCTATCGTTTCGGGAGACGTCCAAGGTCGGGGATGAACCTCGGGGCCCACGGAGCTCTCGCCGAGGACGGAGACGTTGGAGCCGCTGTCTATGCAGACTCTGACCGGTCGGCCCTCAACGAAGCCCTTCACGATGGGTAGGGTGCCGCCCGTCGATTGCAGGAAGCAGTTGGCTTGCCTGGAAGTTGTGCCGGCGTTGCCTGCGTCATATCTGGCTTCTCGGCGTCGTTCCGCGTGGATTGTGGCCTCCGTCTTGGGTCTCGTGCACTCCCTCGACAAATGTCCGATATTGCCGCAGTTAAAGCAGGCAGGTGCTCGCGCAGCTCGAACTGGTTCTCGGTGTTCGCGCCGCATTGACTGAGCGCTCGGCCCCGGGCGTCTGTCGTCAGCTGCCGCTCTGTTCTCGTAGCTGTTCCTCGTTTGGTTTCGTTGGCTCTGTTGTCCAGCTTGAGATTGTCGGAACTGCGCTGTTTGCGTCGTTATTGCTTTACGCCGCCTGGTGTCGAGCAGCGCTGCGCGGTCTACCAAATCAATGACGCTGCTGCAGGGCTGTGCAGCCAGAGGATTCGCCCAGGTGTCGTCTTCGATCCCGCTGAGTATCAGCGAAATTCTCTCTTCATTCGCCAGCGGGTACGGAGACTTGTCCAGTAGAGCATTTTTAGAGTACATGTACTCCACTAGGGTCTCCGAATCGCGCAGTTTTCGTGAAGCTTGCAGGTCCAAGAACTCCTGCATTGTTAGCTTCCGGTCGAAACGAGAGGCAAGTGCTTCCTTCCAAAGGTCCCACGTTTCACATGCCATACCGTAAGAGCTGTGCCAGTCCTTTGCGGCACCTTGCAGCCGGGTTGCTGCCGTTGCGAGCGTCAGTGATGGGGACCAGTGGGCCAGCGTAGCAATGCGTTCCACCTGCGTGATCCACGTTTGGACATTTCGTTTTACATCACCGTCGTACTCGGGGATGGCGGACGCAGTATCGCTCGTAGACTGGATCAGCACGGGCGGAGCTGGCGCGGACATTCTCGACAACGCTTCCGTCATCTGCAGCTGCGCGCGTGCGAACATGGCCACGATTTCAGTCATGCTTGGCGTACCTTCTGGAGCTGTGGCGGCGGTGTTCTCCGGCGAGGGCTGTGGAGGTGCGCCACGGTTGACTTCTGCCGGCCGTTGGTTCGCTGCCGTAGCGGGGGCTTGGATCCCGTCGAAACGTTGGGAGCCCGTTTCGTCCCCAGCTTGCGCCTGCGTTGGCTTCGGTGCCGCCGTTGTGTCACTCGTAGCGTGTGACCCGCGTTGCTGGGTTAGAAGCCGTCGCAGTTGGTCAACCTCGGCACGCAGACTCTCGATCGTAGCCGGCGCCTGGGAGTCCGCCTCTTCGTGGTCGTCGCCGTCAGCTTCGGTCTGGAGGCGAGTGTTGTCGTCTTGGAGACGGGTCACGAGATCGTCCTTGCGGCCGCTGCACGGAAGTCCACGCATTCTCAGCTCGTCGGTCAGCTGTTGCTTTTTCAGGGCGCTCAGAACTTCGCGGACAGTTGATTTCACCGGTGAATAGATGAATGTCGACTCCGAGCTCACCGATGGCGTTCTGCTGGGCTCCGTGGTGGCCGCTCGTTCTTCGTTCGGGAAAGACGCATCTGCAGATCCTGTCGGCTGCGCCATGTCAGCGAAAATGAATAAGGCTGGGTTCTTGCTTAAATGAAAAACTGTTTATTCTCTGCAGAGCGTCGGCGTGAAGCGTGTTGCTGCCTTCCTCCGCCGCGCCTCTCGTGCGTCTCTCCTGCCTTCCTCGGCCGCGTCTCTCGTGCGTCTCCGCTGCCTTTCTCGGCCGCGTCGCTCGTGCGTCCCCGCTGCCTTCCTCGGCCGCGTCGCTCGTGCGTCTCTCCTGCCTTCCTCGGCCGCGTCTCTCGTGCGTCGACGTGATCTACGGGATTGCGGCGGTGGAGCGCGCTGCCTGACATGGGAGTGCGCGCCGCTCACAGTCGAAACGTTGTATCCCGCTTTTACCTTGTTCTAGTTTTGCTCATCGTCTGTCAACGTTAGTAACATGATCATACATAACACCATCAATACGTAGTTTATCAAGAGAAAGATTGAAAGAGGTTTTAGGTTTTCTAAATTCTAACAGTTTACTTCTGACAAACCGTGTTTGAGGAGAAAAATCCTGACGGATGGCAAAGTGCGTGCCTTTCAGGTTGTTACCATTTTCTAGTATACCGTGCTTGTCTTTACAGGAAGTAAATTTTGTGATGACTGGCGTACATTTGTTATCATCATCACCGTCATTATCACCAACATCATCCTATTTTATGTCTACTGCAGGACGAAGGCCTCTCCCTGCGATCTCCAAAGACCTCTGTCCTGCGCCAACCGATTCCAACTTGCGCCTGCGAATTTGCTAATTTCATCCCCCCACCTAGTGTTCTGTCGTTCTTGTCAGCTTGGTATCTGCCAATCTTATGGGCCCTTTCAATTTGCAATGGCTGAAGTGCGATGTCAAGATTCTGTGAACATAGGTTGATAACTTTTTGTTTGGATGAGGAGCAGGATTCGAACGGTTCGTCGCGAGGCCAAAGAAAAGCAAATTAGAACTTCTTAGCCTGTTCAAATTCACTTCAAGTTCAATTCAAATTGCCTTGAGTTTTAATGCGACAGCGTTAAGGAGCTCGTGTCGCAGAAAAACCGGTGTCGTCGGCGTCGGCGGCGTTGACCGGGAGCGAATAATCCCGGAAGGTAATTTATAAATAAAAACAACTTCCAAGATGAGCTGGGTGGGAACCGAACCAGGGTCTCCGGAGTGTGAGACGGAGACGCTACCACTCAGCCATGAGTTCTATGGTACAAAGCGGGACAAAAGCGCCTCTAGTGAATGCGGTGTTGCCTTAGAAACGGGCCGTAGAAAGTTATGCTGCTGTGTATATCGGTAATCATGAGCATGTAAATTACAGAAGTCGCAGTTAAACGAGTAGCGAAGTACGTTTCCGCTACATTTCTTCTGCGCTTGGCGCACACGCAGAGCCATCTTGCGGCAAACACAGAAGACCCCCTGCTCACTATGTACGGCGCTGCCCCGACAGGTGGCCCGCCACTCGCCCGCTTCTCCCCTTCGTCTTGTTTGAGCGCATTGTGGCCGTGTGGGGACCGGTGTGAGGATGCCCCAATACCTTTGCGTTTAATAAGTTTTCTCGCTCTCTCCCCTTCCGACTTCCAACGTGCGTCACTCGAACCCTCGTGTTTAGGCGAGACGGCTCCTCTTTCCGCTCACAGCGCGATTCCTAGGTGCATCGTCTGATGCGGGACACCTCTGACGTGATCGCTGCGCCGTAGCGCGTCTGGTGAGAAAGCGTCCCCTGCGATGTGTGCCGTGCTGCGACTGACCGAGATACTCAGTGCGTGTGAACGCTAAAGGAACAGGGGAGCAAGAAACGTTGTAGTGTGCACAACACAGTGCGGTAATGTAGATTGTGAGAAGCACTTGTTAGAACAAGTAATTAGACAAAAGTTGTACTGTGGACTTAGAAGTGTTGTATATGAAAATTACGTCTTTGTGTGACTCAAGAGCACGCCGAGCGAATGAGTGGGCGGTGCGAACGGCGTACGATAACGCTATCGCGTTCCACTCTTGAAGGCGAAGCTTAAGCGTCCTCCAATTTTTTTTTGCATACGTTGTTGTCAAAAGTTTGCGACGACGGAATTCTCGAAAAGTCTTGCCTAAGCTTCAAGGCCATGACGTCGACCTCGACGTTACGCATATTAGAGTATATGTGCTTTAGTTGAACATCGACAGATGTTTGCCAAAATTTGAAGGTGCGAGGATCATTTAGGATTTCTCCTTACCTGGAGTCGATCCTCTGAACTGTACGCAGGACGGTAGCCAAGACTCCATTTCTGTTTGCTCCAGGATTAGATTCAACGTCTCCACATAGTAATAACAATAGCCTACAAATACACTGGCGAAAACAGTTTTTACAGCGCTCAAACATAAATAAACAGTTCGATAGGGCACAACACCACGACCAAGCAACGATTGCTGCTGCGGGGACAGCAAGAGTAGACCAAGTGACTAACCTGTAAGAGCAGACAGGGTAAACGCTCCATTCTGGAACCGATGTCGCACCCCAAGCAGGCCTCTCCGGGAAGCTGCTTAAATGCGGCGCCTCCCACGCTGATAGTGGCAGTCGATGACCATGGTTGCCGGTGTAGCTACTGATGAATAGCCAGTGTTGGCTGCAGCGTCATACATCGGAATTAAATTCTGGAACCGATGTATAGAACACTTTCTGTATTGTAGATAATTGCAAATAATATAACAAGATCGAACTGAGCTGTTGCACGGTCCCACACACATGATATGTATGTAGTACAGAATCCAAACGCAGGCTAAGTTTTGCAGACAAATCGTCGTAATCATGACCTCAATACATCCTGACTTACTATTTTTGGATTTCAACATCACCATTACGTTTTATTTACTCTTATGTTTAATTAGAGCGTAAGAATGATGCGTGTAGTACGGACGCGCAGCATCTCGTATTTATTTCTTCCTTCAGGACTAAATTTCCTCAAAGGATTTGAGCGTACCTTAGATCCTTTGTTGCTCGCAGTAACTGACTTCGTCTTTCGTTTTCACCAGTGTTGTTTATACGGTACAACTAATTCGGAATCAGCGCGCGTCTCTCCGTTTAATTAAACTTCCAAGCACAACGAACCTCGCAAGTGTTCCTTCTCAACGTGACTAAGCACAACGGCACTGTCAACATGTTGTCAGGTTTCTCCACGTGCGGCTGAAGTGGTGCCAGGAACGAGAGAAATGAGTTGCTTGCTATTGTTGGGAACTGAACGCGCCGTTCCCACGCCATTAGCAACACAAAAGGGAACTGCATCTTGTCACAGAAGTCGTAGAAAGGAGCCTAAACACGCGTACATCGGCGAACAAATGAGCCCCGTACCACGAAACGTCTTGTAAGGAGAAATTCGACTCTTGCATGTCATCCCAGACTCCCCGTTGGTTTACGACACAGCTTGCCGCACCATACCAATCGAAGAAAAGCTGTCAGTGACACGGCCGGGGACAAGCGTCACCGAGTCGATAGGTTTTCCACGGGGCTGCAGATAGGCAGCGGGCAAAAGCCGAGCGACCGTTGGACCGCGAGGCAGCTCCGTTCAAAAGGGCGACGCGAAGAGGCAGAAGCACGCCGCCGCCTGGAAGAGGCGATTCGATCACATCGATCCTTCCTCCCCCCCCCCCCCCCCCGTCGGACTTTGCTGCGACCCTTTTCTTACGCCAAATCCCCCCCCCCCGCCAACACACGAGTCCGCTTCTAGCTCGCTCTGAGCGCAACGCACCCACACACTCCCCTTTACGGTGATTTCTCCGTCGCCGCCTTCTGCATCTTTGGCGCTTTTCCCGCGACGTTTTCGCTAGTATCGTATTCGGCACTTCTACGAGCCTAACATACCGGGGCACACGCCGGCATGCAAAGATATATATCCACCGGAGAAGCTCCCGCCGACGTCGACGACAGGCTTTCTGTTCTTTTGTCTCGTTTCTCTTCGTCGCCTTGGAAAAACAACGGCCGACGCCAAACCCCGCGGTCTAACCCTCTCTCGCCGCGACAGCTCCTTTTGCGGGAACAAAAGGGTGCGCAAGTTCCCGGAACACGAGGAAAACAACTCCTGCCCTCCCAACTTCGACACGGGAGCCGGAAACGTGCGAGAGAATGAATGAAAGAGCGAAGAAAAGAAGGAGGCTCGAAACGAAAGAGACGGTGAACTTAAGGAGAATAAAGGAAAGGCGGCAAATAACGGGAGTGCACGGGGCGGCACCCGGACGAGAAGGGAGCAGAAGTCATCGGTCTTGCTCCCTTTTTAGGAAACATAGGATATCGGGTCCGAGGTAAAGAGGGAGTGAGCGCCGCGATCGGGAAGGCTTGACATCGTCTGAAAAGAGGGGGAAGACGCGAAACAGCGATTCTTAGAGACTGATATATAGGAAAAAGGTTCTGTCGTGGTCCGCTTTTCTACATCTCCTTGTCGCCACCTCCCTTCTCCTTCCTTTTACTAGTTTTTTTTTCTTTCTTCCTCTTTTTTTCCCTCACATCTCGCAAGACACTTGTTCTTGTTTTTGTTTCCTTCGGGTGCAGCTTATTCCTTTCCCTGCACCGGGACCAAAGAATCCCTTTCAATTTTCCAATCGCTCCTTATATCCGCCGCCTTTACGCTTGCCTACCCTTTCCTGCCCTGCGTGGGCGCCCTTGGGGATTTATTTTCCCCTTTATACTTTGGGTTGGCCGGGAGAGGTGGTGTCGCGGTTTTGCCTTCCGTGATACAGTCGACCGTACGTCGTAACCCGCTCCCGCGCGGAAGAAAAATAGGCGGGCGGCCCTCGGCTCTTTGCTGTTCCGAATTCACGAAGACAGATGGAACTGCGCTCGCTCCCATCCGAAGCCCTAGTTTGAGAGTCGAGAGACAATAGGCAAGCCTAGCGGAGCCCAAACTCTTGCGTATATATAGTCTGGGCCTAGCGTTTCGTCTAAAGTAATACATATTTGCAATTGTCTCACTTTACGGTCTTACGATCGCCGTTCAGTAAAGGCGCACGCATGCCTGCTTAACAATGAGTTTTACTTGGTGGTAGGTTAGCATAAATGCAACGGAAAGGATTATTGGTGGTTGACTATCCCAAAACACGTGTAATTTTGGGTTTAGCGTAATTTGCTCTAATTAATAATTTTCGGAAAGGAAGATCCTTGTGCCATGGCTGTACTTGTCGATGGCACAGAAAGCCACGAAAGCATTGTTACACTACCTCAAGTCAACAGGTCTTGGCAACCTTGTGTAGAAGCGGTGCGAACCTTCACAAGTGCGCGAAACTCTGCCCTCTCTACGTCCCCTCCCCTCTCTTTTTATCCCTATAGCCCTTCCCGTAGTGCAGGATAGCAAACCACACGTGCGTCTGGTTAATCTCCCTACCTTTCCTCGCTTCTCTCTCTCTCTCTCTCTCTTGCTCTCTTTCAGAAAGCGGAGGGTTCCGTTCTTCTAAGTAAGACGAAACGTTTAAGTTTCATTGAAAAGTGTGTTAGTGGAAACAGGTATCGCTCATCATAATCACAACTATCCTATATTTAAGTTTATTGCAGTACAATGGCCTCTTCTGGTGAAGCCAAATCCTCGTTGGAACATCAATTGATTTTATGATAACCCCCGGAAATTCATAATCTCATTCCTTAATCCGTAGCAAATAGAATTTTGGGTCAGGAGATATTCCTATTTCAGGAAGATGTTTATGATGACCTACAATTTTTTGTATATATTAAACTCTAACATTAGCCAAAATCTATTAATGCGGAGATGTCAGTTGCAGTTGGCAGTTGTCTGAAATGTCACTTGAATTCAGATAAATGTGAACATGTACTAATATGGCTTAAAAGTTCATCGTTTAAATATTGTGTAATATTAATAAAGGTAACTTATAAGTTCAAGGCAGATCTCACGTTTACAGACCAAAGTATGGAAAACTAACCCACCGCGGTGGCTCAGTGGCTATGGTGTAGCTCTGCTAAGCATGAGGTCGTGGGATCAAATCCCGGCCGTGGCTGCTGCATTTCGGTGGCGGCGAAATGCAAAAACAACCTTGTACCGCCCATCGGGGGCAAGTTAAAGATCCTCTGGTGGTCAAAATTATTCCGGAGTCCTCCACTATGACATGTCTCATAGTCAAATCGCGGTTTTGGTACGTAAAAACCCAGAATTCATTTATTCATTCATCATAAACTGCTGGGCGCATGTCGTAAGGCTTCACGACAATGCCGATCTGTGTGTAGAAAGAGCCTTCTTTACAAAAGCGACGAATATCACTACATCTCAACTTCGTCTAAACAAAACCCGCAGCTCAAGAAACGAAAAAAAAAAAAAATATCGGCACAACCCATCTCACGACGGCTGCCGACTGCAATGCGTTAAGAGAGAGAGAGAGAGAATGAAGAGGAAAGGCAGGGAGGTTAACCAGATATGAGTCTCCGGTTTGCTACCCTACCCTGGGGATGGGGGATAGGGGTTAGAAAGATGACAGAGAGGAAAACGCTAAAAAAAGGAAAAAAAAAACACGCACACGTGGAGACACACACGCAGAAGGCGTTCCAGTTAAAGTCGTTCACACAGGCCGGTAGATCGCAAAAAGCGCAATAGCGCTTGCACGGCCTTCTCCTGTGACGGTAGGTCCTTTCGATGTTTAGAATTCTTTTTTCGGATAGCGGTTGGTCGTCCAGTTGGTCAAGTTCGTGGTGAAGGCATGCCCTCTGTGGACTGTACTGCGGGCAGGCGCGCAGAATATGGCCAATTGATTCTTCATGGCCTCAGCGGTCACAGGTTGGGCTGTCGGTCATCCCTATGCGGAATGCATATATGCTTTGGTAAAGGCAACGCCCAACCAAAGTCGATATAAAAGCGTGGCGTCTCTACGGCGAAGCTGTGATGGCGCTCGAAGACTTAGTGTTGGATCGAGTGAGTACAGTCGAGTGTTTCTTAAATGTGGCTCATTCCATTGCAACGCGGTGCACTGCCGAGCAAGTAGGCGGAGCTTCCGTGCTGCGTCAGTTCTAGAATGAGGAATTGGGACGTGGCGCTCCTCAGTATGGGCTAAGCGGGCAGCGTGATCCACCCGTTCATTGCCGATAATCCCGCAGTGACTTGGAAGCCACTGAAAGGTTATTTCATGGCCTGCATCACTTATATGTGGTAACGTCTCTGTAATATGGAATATTAGTTCGTGCTGTCCGCGTCGTAAAGGTGACAGTAGAGATTGCAGTGCCGCCTTCGAATCGCAGAATATTGTCCACTTGTGTGGTGGTTCATCACCAATGTGATGAAGGGCAGTAAAGAGCACTGCGAGCTCTGCTGCCGTCGATGTTGTCGCCTGGGTCGTCTTACATTTGATTGTTGTAGCTTTCGCTGGTATGACGATTGCCGCCGCGGAGCTGCTTGGAAGGACAGATCCATCAGTGTAAATATGCGTAGAGTCACGGTAGTTCTCGTACAAATATGGTAGCGTGAGCTGTCTAAGGGCTGGCGATGAAAGATTAGCTTTTTTCGAGATACCAGGTATTGTGAGGTTGATTTTTGGCTGAGCGAGGCGCCATGGAGGAATGGAAGGTCTCGCAGCCGGAGTGAAACAAGCTGGCAATGATTCATCATATGCCGTTATCGTTTGGCTGAAAGATGTGTGTGGTCTGTCCGCCGTTAGGGAGGCCAGGTGGTGACGAGGAGTCCTGGCCAGATGCCTTATATGGGTCCTGAGTACTTCAATTTCAATGTGGGTCCTGACAAGGTGGTCTCCAGCGATTGCTATCGTAGCCACTGTTGAAGCACTCTGAGGCAGGCCTAGACAAATCCGGAGCACTTGACCCTGAAGACTTTGTATTGTGCGTAGATTTGTTTTACCTGTGTTGTTTATTGCTGGCAAACTGTATCGCAGAAATCCTAGAAAAAGCACCCTGTACAGTTGCAACATGGCACTTGGCGACATTCCCCAGGTCTTGCCAGCGAAAAACTTGAACAGGTATCAGATGCCTGTCAACCATTTTTTCACGTATGATACGTGTGGGCTCCATGACAAGTCCCTGTCGATTATGACACCTAGAAACTTGTACGATCGCACCCATCGTATTATTTGGCCATTTATCATTACACTGTAGTTTGCCATGGGTTTGCGCGTAAATGGCACTAATGTGCATTTCTCGGAGGAAATTTCCAGGCTTCGATTACGGAGGTAGATAACAGTTTGTGTGGCGGCTCTCTGCATTCTCGCTCGCAACTGTAGGCGGGTTACAGCAGACGTCCATATGCAGATGTCATCCGCGTACATTGATAGCCTGACTGTAGTTGGCACGTGCTCAAGGAGAGCAATTAGTGTTAGATTAAATAACACAGGGCTAAGTACACCGCCCTGGGGGACGCCGCGGTAGCTATAATGTAGGCAAGTATAATGTAGGTAGTATAATGTAGGCAATGCGTTAAGCATTCAGTTAATGTAACGGCACAAGGTGTTGCCACCGTCGAAGCGAGTTATGTATCAGGCGAGTACTGCAGCAGGACTCCGCTTTCGCGCTTCCATGAGAACACTCGTTACCATCAAGCGGCGCCGCCGCGAAGCCTGCCCGTGTCCTCCTAAATGCATGGCGTGGCAGTGCGTGCGATCGCTACGAAATGCGTCATGCGGCATCCGGGCTCCTCTCTCGCGCTTCGTTCTAGACACGCTGCGCCATCTAGTGGCGCGGCCGAAAAGTGGCGAGAAGCGTGGCTCACCGGTGCCTGCGAACGCTGAGAAATTTTCCCTCGCTTGCCGCACACCCAGTGGAACATACCGAGTGACCAAAGTTAGCGCGAGGTTCATTGAAGAGCGGCACATAACCAGTGCATTCGTGGCGCTGTTCGCTAAAGCGTTCGCGTGAAAGACGCTCATTGAAGAATGAGAGACACCTACTGCCAAATACCCAGTGAGCCAAGTTGGCATCAAAGAGGTTTATTGAAGACCAGCAAAAACCGAGTGGCACATTCCCAGTGCCCGAAGTTGGTGTCAAAGAACTTCATGGAACAGCGGTACCTGCACAGTCCTGAATCTACAGTGACCGACATCGGCGTGAGAGAGGGTCGTTGAAGAGCGGCACATGTGGACACATTGCCATATACTAAATAGCCAAAGTTGGTCTGATGGTTACAAACCCTGTCCCCTCAGCACAGGAGCCCGAGGCGCTACCCATTCCACCACTGACTTCCCAGTGACCCCGGCAGGCGGGAAAACGGTTAGATACAGATACAAAGAGATAGTACAGATAGAAACACAGATCGATAGATAGATAGGAACATACATACATACATACATACATACATACATACATACATACATACATACATACATACACACACACACATACATACATACATACATACATACATACATACATACATACATACATACATACATACATACATACATACGTACATACATACATACATACATACATACATACATACATACATACATACATACGTACATACATATGCACACATGCATACATACATACATACATACATACATACATACATACATACATACATACATACATACATACATACATACATACATACATACATACATACATAGCCCCCTGAAAGTCCGTGAAGTACCCTCAGAATGAACGCATTAAAAAACTATCAGCACTTCCAATGCTTCTAAAGAAACGGAAAAAATCTGAGAGCAAAAGAGAACAGCACAGGGAGAATATGTCCTGTTCTCTTTTACTGTCTGAATTTTTCTGTTTCTTCCCAAGTGCTGAAACTGCATCAGTTATCAGAAATCCAGCTAGCCCAGCTTTCTGCCTTAAGGCTATCAAGCGGTAAAATTGCACAAAAAAAAGGAAACTTAAAAGATCTGTTCACTTCTAAGCCAGAGAAGGCATACTAACCTGAAGCTACTTATAGGTGACCATAAATCTGGGGTCGAATTCGCAAAGATTTTGCTTCGTAAGCACTCTTTGCTATTGGCCGGTTGATTACGACAATAATTAGTGCAACATCACGATTGGCCAGCATCTGCTCTTACGGACTGTTCTAGCATAAATGAATTTTTAACGAATTCGCACCCAGGGCCCGCATAAAAATATCTTACGCTAGAATTGTTCTTAAGAGCAAATTCCAGCCGATCCTGGCACTGGACAGAATATCATCGAACGCGACTGGTCAACGGCAAAGAGTGCTTACGAACGAAAAGCTTTGTAATTCAGCCTCATATTTTTGTGAAAGACACGCCAAAACATGTGACAATATCTTGTTATTTAGTTTAAATAGAAATTTTATCGTATCAGAATATTTCTCACGGTTAAAGCATGCTCTCAAATTTTAGTGCACTTAGTCTTATTAGACTCCTTTTCTTTCCTGTTGCGTAATTTGGCGTTAAATAAATATTCTTTTGTTGGTCAAATCGGAACAGAATTCTATGTACATGATGAAGACTCCGTAACGCTGTTCGATGTAACAACCTCCTATATTTATGCTATGCGGCCAGAATATACTATCCTTGTTATTTTAATCGCCTCGCAGTAATGAATATCCAGTCTAACAACGGAATGTCACGATACCACCATTACAACGTTCTTTTCAAGGAAGTCGTCCTGCTCGACGCTTTTCCCCCTTGTGCCTTGTGCGGCCTTTTTCTGGGCTTATGAGGCCCACTGCTACTTACAGGCTATTTAGGTAAAAGAAATGATCAAAAAGAAAACTCAAGCAAACACAATGAAAAGCCGATTGCGGTCTAAGGGCTCTCAATTGACCGATGTAAAGCCATTTTTTTTCTTGGCTCACATCCGGACCCCTGGCTACATGTAAGCGGCCGTTCACAGTTGGGGTCCTTCCCTTTGCTTTATCCTTCCGCGAGGGCGGCCTGTGCGCGAAGTCGTGGGCAAAAAGTAAGCGGAAGACAGCGATGTATAAGTTATGTCAACCCTGCCACACGCATGGGCAGTGTTGAACAAAAAAGAAAGAAACAGAAGCGAGAAAAAAAGAAAAAAAGAAACCGCCCGCTGGTTCTAACGCTCCCGTAGATGCCAGAACAAAGGCTAGCGGACAAAAGCTGCGTCCTCTTTGCTTCGTAGCCCACTGTATGCCCAATGCGTAATGCAGGGAAAAAATGCGTAACGTAACGTTACCACACTGGGGCAAACTCGCTGCGTGATACCCGGTCGCGTGCGCAGCGACTTACAATGCCCCCTCTCGGACGCGCTCTGCGTATAGCCGCACGAGTGATCGCATGCGCTCGGCGCGCGACGGGGGAATAAAGGAAGGTCTAACTGCGGAGGGCATTGTGCTGGGGGCTGGGGGAGTGTTGGAGGACGCAGACGCGGCAGTTCTGTAACCAGACACTCTCGACCCCGGGACCGCGACCTAAGGCCTCTGGGGGCCTTTCATAGTGCAACAAGTTGCGTGCAGCATAGCTTCGAGACCGCGAGCCTCACATGCAAAAGCAGGCATCCTTCGGGAAGAGTTTGAACGAGCGCTAGCAGTGGGCTAACTTCGCGATGGGAGAACATCTCGTAGTAAGAGTTGTTCCCCAGCCCATATTGGCTGGCCATAATTACCAACAGGCAATAGAACCCAATATGTCAAAACTGCACAAATCAAACATTGGCTACCCAAAATCACATTCTTTGGACTTGCGAGTTTTGTGCCAGGTCCGAGCTTTGTGCCAGGTGCCAGGTCACTCCTGCGACCTCCCTCACAAAAGACGTTGGAGGAGCTGCTCAGAACGCCGGATCAAAAGCTACAAAAAGCCCTCGTTGCCTGGACCGAAAGGGCCGCTCCTCGTGAGGGGCCATACTAGGAATAGGGCCTGCCAGATCATAATTGAGCAGAATCTCAATAAAGCTGTTACCACCACCAATACGAGTATAAGATCCCTAGAAGTTAAAGAGCTTTCACTTCTAGGGCCGGTATATGCAAGCCTTTCTTGTGCCCACAGCTATGCACTGCACGGTACTGACGAAGCGCTTCGTTGTCCCCGCGAGTGAGCGCGCACGCGCCTCATCATGAAGCTGCCTTCGTCTACGCTTTCCCGTTTTTTTCTTTCTCTCTCTCCCTCTCCCTTTCCCTTCCGTTTCCCCGTTTTCCCCGCTGCCCGAGGCTTGGAGGCAGCGGTCCCGCGGTCACACGATTACGCGGTTTGTGATGTCATAATAGAGGACCCCCACCGAGTCACGGCGTATACGCCCATGTCTTCCGACGGCGGGGCTGGGGGCACCCGCATGTGGGACCAGTGGCTTCGGTGACCGCATACAGCGGCGGGAGCGACAGTTTTTGTTACAACGCAGCTCACCCCGGCGCTCGCTCGCTGTGTGCATATATCCCCAATCACATTGGCTCAGCGCGTATACGCCCGTTGTGTGTGTGCTGCCGCCCCGCATGAAGACATTAGTCAAACTCATCGCCACATCCGTGTCCCCTCGCCTTTTCCCACTTATGGCTCGCTGCTCGTGCTCTTCGTGAGCTTTACACTCCGATGTCCGTTGCACCGAGCTGTGCCGCACATACAGCGGCTAGTTCACCATTTTGCGCACTTCGAAGGAATGACGTGGAAATGAAGGAGCGGAGAAAATGAGTGCAAGCGAGAAAGGAAAGGAGGCTCCGCAGTGGACGCCGTAAATTCTCGTTGAACAACTGACATATTTTTTGGCAGGGAGGATAGGGAAAGTAGGAGATTGTGCGAAGGGCGTTTGATACGTGCAAAATTTAAACAAGGTGAATTTCAGTATGGACAGAACGGGTGTTGTTGAAGAGACTATGCAGGAAAATGCACGCACCCGAAGATCTAGGCATAAGACACCACTTTATATAATTCAAATAATAATAAATACCGGCGGCTTTATAAATATCTGGGGCCGAATTTCCGAAGCCTTCTTTCGTTCGTAAGTGCTTATTGTCACTGGCTGGCCACCTTCGCTATAGTAATCTGTCCAGCATCAGGATTGGTTGGTATTTGTCTTGCCCGAACCATTCTATATCCTGCAGTATTTTTGAAATACGGGCTGTGGCTATCACTTCCCAGTCTTTCGTTCTTCATTTCTTATTCGGCTTGGTCCTCACTTAAATTCGTGCTTGGCTTTGCCTAATTCAAGAAACTGCAGATATGATAGCATATGTGACAGGCTTCAGTTAATGCGCTAGCGGATCATCTGTTGTCGCACAATCGCTGCCTTACTTCGCTAAAAGGAAAGGAGAAAGTAGTATAATGCTGCTCTCTAGTTAAAAAAGATGCAAACGCGTAGGATGGTATATGGCATACGTTCTCGCAGACTTAAAGCGAATTAATAAAAAGAAAAAGAAAAGAGTGGATTACACGCTTATGTGGGAATCCGTGTTAACACGCTGACATGTTCACGAGGGAGACTGTGACAATAATGTTAGAAGCAAATTTTCAGGTAAGAGTCATGTGCGAATTCTATTTTTATTTGTTCTTGTTTTCCTGCTCGAAACTCAAATGCTTGCCACTTGGATTACTGAGAAGTCTGCTTTAGCGCGGTGCTAACTCGTGCGGGTGGGTTAGGAATTATCAGTACAACGTAAGTTAGCGTGCGGAACACGGCAATAAATTTAAATGTTGTATACGTCATCTATGAGTTTTTCTAGGCTCCCTACATGCTTAATTCCGTCCACATTTATTTCAGTATCACTGTACTCCGATCGCCAAGTCACCTTTCACGTGTTCCGGTTATATATAACGTCAGCTTTTATGTGCTCGTAGTATTTTTTCACTATTCCTTTAAGAACCGGTACATTTTTGTGGTTGCGACCAGCAGCTGCTTCTAATGGGATCCGAAAGCAAAGCTTTGCCGCCAAGCAGGTGAGTTTACCCAAAGTAGCGTCCACGAAAACGTTTTCTCAACGAACCCGTTTGGCTGCCCATTTGCACTATACTGTCAAGCGATAGGGGGGATTCTACAGACTTCACAGAGTGGCATCGCTAGGTTAGTATGTGCACGCCAATGACACGGGACAATCAATATCCTTTATTGTGACTCTATTCTCTCAGCCACTGGTTTGCCGCCTTTCATATTAGGCTGCCTACCTACTGACTGTTTCAGCAGGTAAGATTCCGATTACCATGCAAGTCATGCAACGCACAGACCGTTACGTTCACAGTGGAGCTGTCGCCGCAAATATGGCTGGTTCACTACCACGTTCAGCGCGGTTCTTGCTCTTGTGTTTCAAGATAAACAGTGTCCCGAAATGCAGGCAAGATTTGAATTTTGCGCCATTTGCGCTTTAAGGTGTTGCCAATGAAAAGAAGAATGACACCATGACATCTGACAGTTCAGGGTTATTAAAAAATGGAGCGCTGCACGAAAGAGCAACGCGTTCTTTTTATTGACCAAATTTTACATGTAATGAAGGTTTGGCATCTACAGTTCCCAATTTTCGTACAAAATATGGTCGGAATAGGGATTTAGCTTCATCATCTGTCAAGAGAATAATTGAAAAATTTAGGGAGACTGAATCAATGAGTGATCTTAGACGCTCTGGCCTTCCTCCAACAAGTCGTTCAACACGAAGCATCGAAGCAGTTCGTGAGAGTGTTGCATGCCGAGAGTCCAGGGACATTAATTCGGCACAATGGTCCAGAAAGGGTAATTTCTAGGCGCTCTCTACAGCGTATTGTCACGAAAGATTTGCATCTTCATGCTTACAAAGTTCAATTGACTCAATAACTGAAGCCTACTGGCTACGCACGGAGTTCGTTGAATGATTTATGGAACCACAACAAGTGGATATTTTTCGAACAAAATCATTTTCAGTGATGAGACCCATTTTGATCTTGATGGCTTTGTTAATCGAAAAAATTTTCGCATTTGTGGTCCGGAAAATCCACGAGTGATTGTTGAGAAACAAATGCATCCACAACGTGTCCCTGTTTGGTGCGGGTTTTGGGCTGGAGGCATCGTCTGAGCATTCTTCTTCAAAAAGGCGGCTGGTCAGGCAATGACAGTTAATGGTGCTCGCTATCGCGACGCGATGACCCAGTTTTTTGTGGCGATGTAGGAAGATGTGGATGTGGCCGACATGCGGTTTCAACAAGACGGTGCCACCTGCCATGTAGCCTGAGAAACAAATCAACTATTGCATGGGTCATTTCCTGGCCGTGTAATTTCCCGTTTCGCTGAGCCTAACTGGGCGCCCAGATCATGCGATTTAACGCCGTTTGACTTTTTTGAAGTCTACGGTTTATGCTAACAAGCCCACGACTACCTACGCCTTGAAGGAGGAAATTGAGCGCTGTACCAACAAAATTCTGCCACACTTAAGACGCAAAACGATCACGGAAAATTTGAACAAAGGAGGACGTATACGCCAGCAAAGCCGTGGAGGCCATTTAATCGATATGCCGTTCCACACATAACACTATATATTGTAAATTTGGGGACTGATTAAAAAAAAAAAATACAATTTTTGATCGCGAACGTCCGTTTGCTATCAAAATTACTTCTCCTGTGAATTTGGGAGATCCTGTATAGAGACATCAATGTAGCATCTGCAAATATTACATAAATAAGAGAGAAGACGTCAAATCCCTCTTGTAAGAAAAACACTGCAGTGCATCCGACGTTTTTCTGTGGGAAGTTACTCGCACGTTCTTGCTGAGTCCCCTCCCCAGTATGGTTCAGCCATCTGGCAAAGTCTATGCCTCTCGTATATTGTTTGTGGTCGAAGCTTGAAAAGAATTTGGGAACAGACGAACATAACTAGAGAGAGATAAAGAAAAATGATTGGCTGAAAAAAATGCACCATCAGCAAACACCGCGTAGCGGGATCACGCCAATATAGCGCTCGAAGCGTATTGTATTCCCTCCCTGACCTTATTACCTGCAATAATATTCTTTATGAAAACTTTCTTTTTCTGCTTTGCATTCATCTTCCGTGCGAGCACAGAGCATTCACCGCCTGGGAGGGTGCGACCGCAAACCGAACACCTAACGGCCCAGCAGGCGTTTCTGAATATAATGGGCGAGCCCAGCCCGTCACCGCAGCTATAACAGGCGCCTCGCAGATCCCCACTATCCCGCTAGTTCGGCCGAACCGGAGTGTCCCATCTGGCAGCCCGCGCTGTTGCGATTGCCGCAGCACGCGCGCACGAGCGCTGAAGACGCCAGCTCGCGCCCACGTACGGCGCCAGAGGCACGCGCCCGGCGGCCGTGTCGTGTTACCGACGCCAGGGGGGCGAACCTTGCCGTTACCGCGGCCCGGCCGCTGCTGCGAGATGGCGCGTCATCAAAATGGCGGGCCACGCACAATACGAACGCACTCCGCGTGGTTTCGGGTTTCGCTAAACACAGTTAGGGGCCGGCGCGCGCATAAGCGGGAAGAAGCCAAAAAGTCGAGCAATCAACGCCCGTGGGTGCGGCGCGCACGTGCGTCTGGCCAACTGTTTGCCCAACGCGCCCTCCCCGTCCGCAGTGTGGAACCAGAGACAAAGTTGGTGCAGGAGAGGAACTGCGACCTATTCCAGCGGCCATGCGGAACGTTGCCATGGCTGTCGCTACCGCGAAAGATAACTAGATTGGCCCTATACTACTGAAGACGATGGCCTTGCCCATGTTTGTTACAGATAAAGCATTAGACGCCTGGTCTTCTATTTAAACTTTGCTCTTACTTGAGCTATAGGCTTTTTCCGAAGTGTGGAGAATCAATCAATCAATCAATCAATCAATCAATCAATCAATCAATCAATCAATCAATCAATCAATCAATCAATCAATCAATCAATCAATCAATCAATCAATCAATCAATCAATCAATCAAAGCTTCTGAAGGCCTCTCCTCATCGTTCCGTGCTGCAGAAACATATTATGCAAGCCAGCCGTGTTCGATGCGTCATCGTAAGAAATGAAGAAAAAAAGAGGACACTATTTTTGGCTCATGTCATGGAAATGCGGAACTTTGCACCACTTTGTTACAAATTGGCTAAACCACAACGCCTTTAATATCTGACGCTCAAGTTCCATCTCCTCCTTACTATCAATCGTCTTCTCACAGCTACGAAGGGAGACTCTCTCGCTCTCTTAGCCGTAGACTAGTAGATTAACGTCTCGTCACTCCGGCGTCTTGAACAAAGGCGATGAACCGAAACTAACTATACCATCTACCCGAACCTGTAACTACCTAACTCTGTGACCCCACAGGTCGCACTGTGGCGCCTCGGAGAGTTAGGGTGTTAATCAGGAATGGAACAACTTACAAGGCCAAATTTGATTAGTGCCTCGAGATCTGTGTGCTTGATTCTTCTGGTATATAAGGTTGTACTCCCAGTCTATTCGTGATCATTACCAGTCTTTCCTACCGCTAAAGAGGTCAGTGCTGAATCAAATGTCGCACCGCACATCCAATTCCTTTTCAGGTATTTATTTGCTTTGCGACGCCGAGTGCCATTCAACTCTGATGAGCTCATGGCTCAGAAGTTCGAGTTGAAGTTAGATACGGAATGGAGTTAGATTAATGGCTAGCCCAGTGGTTACCGCTTGCTTATCTGGTGAACGGAGATGCAAGATGGCGGGCCGTCTCCTCGTGTGACCTTCCAATACTTGGGGACAGTTGGCAATAGAGCATCTGTAATCTCGTTGTTGGCGCATATGATCACTTTGTGCTTCAGCTGTAAAGAAGGAAAGTGGTTGAAACGACAAAAGAATGCGCATTTCGTACTCGGAGTGAAACGCGAACTTTCCAAACCACAGATATAACTTGCTCAGTGCACTCCCCCCACCCCGCCCTCCTTTTTCTTTTGTCGTTCTTCTTTGTTCCAAACGTCAGAGAAAATCTCTTGATTTTTTTTCTTTCCTAGCCGCTGACAGTGGCAGATAAGAAAATCTAGGCATTCATGCTTCATGCCCTTCAGTCAAAAATAACGGTGGACTACCGATAAATGCATCAAAGTGGCATAGCTCGATCTGTTCCAAGGCGAGGAGGCAACTTACTTCATTGAGGGAAAGTCAAGGCGTTAATATGATGCTGTGTAGACTTTCTAGCGAGCAGTTATAATTACAGAGTAACTAAATATCAATATATTGTACAGCAATACCTGTTGCGTTTTTACAGCGAATCTGTTAAGGGCTACTTCCCTCAGGATCGCGTCCATGTGTCGACACAAAGCTCGAGCCTTCTCCTCTGGCGTCCGCGTCAGACGGGACCTGCGCTTTCGCCTCGAGTTTCTCACGAATGCTCTGTAGTTCTCGATCTAATGCAGGTATCTTAGAAAAAAAAAACACACACTGAAATTTGGCCGCTAAGAAGATTCCATCCTTACGCCGAGATTAATTTACTTGTCGTAATTAGTTCACAGTGAAGTTGTAAACGTTACAGAATTCCCGTCATCTGTCAATACATGACCGTCTACGGAAGGAGTATGGTTACAGAAAACGGCTGTAACTCTTCTTTTATCGAAACTATCCCGAAATAAATTATATCACAATCAGCCGCTAACACGACTTTAACATTATAACATTTAACATAAAATAAGTATTCGTTGTCTGTGTCCCTCAACAACAACAACAACAACAACAACAACAACAACAACAACAACAACAACAACAACAATAATAATAATAATAATAATAATAATAATAATAATAATAATAATAATAATAATAATAATACCTATATATACATGGATGCATTGATTGAGGTAAAACACAGCCCAGCTTCGCTGCTCGTCCTTCACAGAGTGGAAGGGCTGATGACTTTTTTGATAAAGAGAACTGATCGAGTGACCAACTCAAAAGACATCAGCAAGTTATTCATCAGGCACAAGCATCACGATAAAGAAATATTCTTTCGACAGCGCTAACGTAACGCAGAACACCGAACATCCCGCCAGACACCTACGGTAGTACTTTCGGCAAATTGCTCATGTGCAGCAATACTCAGTGCGCTGAACTAAAATAGGGCAACGTTGAGTCTGCTGGGAGTTCGAGTTACGCGTGGTGCAGCGTCAAGTGTTTTTGTCCTTGCCAGAACTTTACAGAACTGGCAAGAGCAAACCGCGTTCCGCAAAACGCGATACCGCAAACCGCAAACCGAAAACCGAAAACCGCGAAATGTGTTCACTGTGACCGCAGGGGGTATACACTGTCTCTCGAAGCGCGTGGGACTGAATTTGGAGGAATGAGCAAGCTGCCCTTTTGTTTCCTTATATATTCGAATCCTTAGATTGGCGACAACATCGATTTATGTTCGCACAGATTATTCTGTACCACTCGATACCCTTTCTTCTGATTCGTATATATATATATACTCTAAGTACTTGCACAAGTTCTGGCAAGTTGTCATGACGCCGTAACTGTGCTTAGAGGCATGTCGCTCCGAGCGCAAGAGTGCTAAAGCAAATTTCCCCACGCGCGTTCGATGCCATAGATCAGAGAGGCTTGGCGATGAATCAGCGTCTCCAAGCAAGTGAGTTTGTGTGTTATACCTTTGGCAAAGTACACTTCCAAGTTAAACTTACCACTAGTACACGTCGTTCTGCTCATTACTCTCAGTTAGTGCATAATAATGTTCCTACAGGCTGAAAACGACCTTTGACCATCTCCGTTACTTCCTCCTTCAAGCGCTGCCGGTCATGTCTGCGAAAGGGCTCCTCGGTATAACTCCTAGAAAAAAAAAGAGAGAGAAACGTTCATAGATTATTATTGAGAAACTACTTAGTTTGACATAAATATGAATGATATGTAAGAAAGGGTATTCGAAGAATCACGAGTGTCTCAAGTCAATGTAGGTCTTCCTCGGAAGTCCGAGTTCGCGCAAGCACAGATATTTCAATTGTAATTCGAAGCTTGTTTTATTCACCCTCCCCCACCCTCCTCTACTTTTTTTTCTGTCCACGGGCTTGTACGGGGCTACGCTCCACAGTGGGCCTTCGAAGCCAGTAAGAGCCAAGAAGTTTACAATGTACACATCTCGGCGTGGCGTCTTATACTAAACATACATAGACACGTACACACGGCATACCAACCGCGATGAAAAAGCTGATCGTGCTACACGAGCAAGCTCGCCAATATTTCTTATAAAGGCGAAGGTAAACAACACCGGGAAACAAGAAGAAATGACAGCAACGCCTGGAGATCTGGCCAGCGCTTTCGCAACGCCGCAGCGTTGGCAAACAGCCGGCCGCGGGACTCCGCGTGAAGCACTTTGGCTGATGAACCCGGAACCCTGATCCCTCGGCCGGGCAGGGAACCACGTTCCTTCCGGGCGACTGGCAATCCTTTCGCACTGTGTACCCACTCGTGGGACGCCTTGCCCCCGGCGGACTCCTGGATCGGGCTATATGTAGCTGCTTAGCGCGGAACGCGGCCCTTCCACGTACAGCGGAGGCGGTACGGTCGAGCACGTACGGGCATAACGTCTGCCACTTGTTTCTCTTTGAAGCATATAGGTGGAAGAATTATTCGCTATTCCTTTTTGGAATAATCCACATTAGCCGTGCTCTCTTCCTAAGACTTTGGGAACGCTCCATACATGACGTTGTTGGCACGTATGTGCTCAAAGCTTAAGGGCTGTATAAAAAGAAAGAAAGAAAGAAAGAAAGAAAGAAAGAGGGAAAGAAAGAAAGAAAGAAAGAAAGAAAGAAAGAAAGAAAGAAAGAAAGAAAGAAAGAAAGGAAGAAAAAAGAGGGAGTTGAGGAATCAGATCGAGAGATTCACGGAGTTGCACTATTAGGCTGCTGAAATGACATTCAGGGACATTAAGCTTCGTCTGAAAGCTTCCCTGCACGCTGCGAAAATTCTTAAGCAGAACTGTGCATCCATATTGATAATGTCAATGCAAGCTCGCACGGGAAACGCAGGAGAACACTAAGTTGGTGCTGCCGCTCTGTAAACGCTACCACGCATTATACCACAATAGCGGATGTTGGAAGAAGAAGTTGGGTGAAATAGCACAAAGAAAAACAACTTCGACGAGCGGAATTTTTTCTAAGGTGATCAGCAAACACGGAAGTAGAATCGATGACATCACTAATAAGGCCTCATGTTCACCTTCTTGCAGACGTTTCGTGAGACGCCCTTCAACTTCTGACGTCGAAAGTGGTCACCACGCGTTCGTCAGTACTACCAAATCTAGTTAGAGAAATGGATGGCTTAGGAAAAAGAAGGGAGATAAATGGCATTACAATCGCATTTAATGCGCACGCGCGCGCGCGTGTGTGTGTGTGTGTGTGTGTGTGTGTGTGTGTGTGTGTGTGTGTGTGTGTGTGTGTGTGTGTGTGTGTGTGTGTGTGTGTGTGTGTGTGTGTGTGTGTGTGTGTGTGTGTGTGTGTGTGTGTGTGTGTTTTACGCACGATTTCTTTTTCATTCTCTTGTCGATTACTTGTTAGTACCTTCGTTCCTTACAGTGAGGAACTTCCTGAAATTCGCTTTTCAACGAGAGCCTTCCTAAAGAATTGTTTTGTTTGACAGAACTGTATGTACACGCATGTGAACACTTATCGGAGTTTCTACGTGAGTTTAATAACATGTAATAACAGCAATTTTCTGTAAACCACTTTAATGTTTATTCAAAATTCGAACTGTACTAGGCGATTTTCAGCTTGCGCCAATTAGAGTATACGTTTATGAAAGAAAGGAAAGAAGCAAACAAAATGCGAAAGTCTTTTCACCGTTTACATTATTTCTTGCTGAACTCATGCATTGTACGCGCCAACGCAACATGCGCAAGCTTTGACTCAGGGTTACTTTGCTGCCTTCTTCACTGTGTAAATGTATTTATAGTGATTGTCATGCTCTGATTAAAGGGCCCCTCACCAGGCCCCATAGTAAATTTTGATTATACGCTGGAAGTTGTTACGTATCCTCTAGGGAGCGTTCTGTCGCAAGAAGTTTTCATATCGGCTCATTAATAGCCGAGATAGAAATATTTCAGTACCGCGAACCCATGATTTCACAAGGCGAGCTCCACTTCATAGCGAGACACTCTCTCCACTCGCTCCGTCTAGCCTCCGCAAGCAAAATTCCTTCCCTGCGTTCTCCCTTACCGGACCTCGAGGAGCGCGTGACGCATACGTCACGGGCCCCGCCTTCATTTTTTTTTCTTGTCGATTTTCTTTTGGTGCTGCGCACTTCCGCTGACGGCATTACGCGCGAGCTGTTGTGATTGCGCAGTGCACGATTTTGCGCGCTGTGCACAAGGACACATGACTAGTGGTATGATTCAGTGCTGCACTAATACTGAGGCAGAGCAAGCGGATCGCAGAGCATGATCACGCGCTGGAACACGGTAGAAAATGGCATAGTTTCGGTACCTGCACACGTGACTGCACGACCGTTGGAACAAGCACACGAAGCGGAAGTACATCCCTCTTGCTTCGGTGCGAAGTAAAAAAAAAAAAACGCTGACATTCCGTTTGTGGGTTTTATTATTTCTCTAAACTTGAATTTGTCAATCAAGCAACACATGACACAAATAACAGATGTTGCCTTGAGTGATTGTCGAAGTCACGTGTCACCACGAGCGACGTCACACTGCGGACACGAGTAAGTAGCGTAGGGAAACGAGTACGTCACCATCCGGCTTGGAGCACCGTCGCCGCGAGGGAAAGGGAAAGTGGCGTTCGGATTGAAATTTCAGACCTTTCCGCATCGCGTAGCGACGTAATTCTTTGCAAACACGATCGTTAGCGCGCATTGTTTGCTCTGCGCTTGTCAGCTCAACATGTCCAGACCTGGTGAGGGGCCCTTTAAGCTGAGCTTTGTTCTCCTACCCGTAAGCCAGTGTGAACATTTAAAATGCCGAACATTATGTGCGATCTTCCAAATTGTGGGGTTATTAAACATTCATTTTTTTTATGTAGAAAAAAATATTAGGCATGTGGCTTATGACCATTAATTCTGAATGGAGACATTATTTCATTAATTTATTTATTCAGCGCTGATTTCGTAACTGTGTCTTTAGATAGCAGGCTCAAATGTAGTGTATATTTGTCTGGAGTTATGCAATGAATCACAACTAATATTCTTTGGAGAAAAGTCAGTGCGATTGTACTAGGAGGAGGTGAACATCAGAAGTGCTTGGTTCATAACACCTCCCAGGTAGACAAAAAAAAAAGAAAGAACCATCACAGGACCGGAATAAAGTTTTACCATACCGCACAGGTCTGTGCGGCACACGCAGCACAGTCACAGCTGGAAGAGAGGCTTTATAGGAGCTCCATTTTCGCCACCACACAGTACAGGGTCTGCGCAGTGAAGTCGCTTCGCGTCGTTTTCCCGAGAACGATCTGAACTGTCCGCCCGGCGTCCATGACAAGCTGCGGCTTGGGCTGCGGCTTGTGCTGCTCTCTGCAAAGCGGTCTGCTGAGCCCGATGCCGCCTTGTTGCAGCCACGCGCGTAGCTCTACTACGGTTCGCTTTTTCGAGCAGCAGTTCGTACCTTACGAGGAGGCGCCATAACGTGTACCGAGAAGTAAACACAGGTATCCAGACTACGTGGCGCACATGTCACATCGCTTGACCCGTGGCACGGTACGTTGCTGATATTGTTGATGGCGATAATGGTGGTTTATTGGCATCCCCTTCGAACCGGGGTGGTGACAAAATGTCACCTGGCCTGCTAGAATTAACGAAGTCCAACTATACATGCACCATGCAACTGCTACATGCAAGTGCTTCATGTCGGGACACCTGATGGAATATAACGGAACTGCAATGCGAAGTTTGTACGCATCGACGCTATGCGGCGCGCATGTACCATCGCGTGACAAATGGCACGATACGATGCTGCTGATGATGATGAAATGGCATTCCCTTTGAAACGGGACGGTGACAGTCACCTAGCCTGGTGGATTTAGTCATGTATGCTACACATGTTTTTCATTCTAACATTATCTATTTACCTAACGCTACTTATGCAATTACTGCATGGCATGCTACCTAGTGTAATAATATGCAACTGCAATTCAAAGAGCGCACGTGTAGACGCTACGCGGCGCGCAGTGAAACGATACGACGACGACGACGATGACGACGACGACGATGATGATGATGCTGATGATGAATTATTGTAGTGAGTGAGTGAGTGAATAAACTTTTATTTGGTCCAGCAAAGCGCGATAAAACGCGCACCCGGCTAATCCCACGACGGGACTGACAGATCTAGCCTGCCGGCGCGATCGCGGGCGCGCTGGACGGCCAGGATTTGGTCCTCAAAGACGGGACTTCGCAGGAGCGCGTCCCACTCTTCCTTGGTGAAGTTCGGGCCCAGCGACCCGCACTCCCAGAGCATATGAGGCAACGTAGCTACCTCACCACAGGCCACGCAAGAACAATTCGGATAAATCTCGGGATATATGCTATTAAGGGACGCCGGATTTGGGTACGAGTTCGTTTGCAGAAGTCTTAGTGTGACCGCCTGCGGCCTGCTTAGCTTGGAGTGAGGCGGGGGGAAAACCCTTCTCTCTAAGTAAAAGAATTTCGTGATTTCGTTGTGTGTGAGAGGAGCGTCTCTGTGTCCGGGGAGAGAGTCGCCCGATCCGAGGGCAGCGCGGTCGGTAAAGCCACGCGCAGCTTCGTGGGCAGACTCGTTGAGGTTCAGAGGAACCCCCTCAATCGCCCCGACGTGTGCAGGGAACCAAATGATCGAGTGCATGGAGGTACCCTTTGAAACGTGGCGGGGACAGTCACCTTGCCAGCTTGATTTAATCAGGTACACAACACATCTTTTTTCTTGCATTCTTGTACGTATCTTAACCTTTTTCACTCTGAAACCTTCTTTAACAGACTTGTACCGCTACCTGTGCATCTGGTACGTGGCGTTCTACCTGGTGTAATAATATGCAACTGCAATGCAAAATATGCAGGCATCGACACTACGCGGCACGCATGTCACATCGCGTGTCTCCTCGCGCGCTAGGATTCGTTTATAAGGCATTTTCCCGATGCATGCTAGCAAGCGCTGGCGTGGCTTATTGGTAGAGTATATCTGACTGTCACACAGCGGTGCCCCGGTTTGATTCCGGCACGAAGTGGTTTTTTTCTCATTCCTGGCAATAGCTGCCACGGACACCATACGCTGGCGGCGGCGGCGAATACCATCGCCAAACGAAACGGCTATCGGAATGAGCACATAACAGCTTACGCTATAAAACCGAGAAAGAACGTTGCTCATGTGATATGCAGAATGCCTCATGTAGCATGCAGCATGAGGAGTCGCGCCAGCGCTACCAACGCCAGGTGAGGTTAGAGAGCGTAACTAACGATGTGGCGTGCAAGGTCCACATATTTGCATGGTTGGCTGCAGCTCATGCGGCAGCCGACAGGTTACAAGTGAGACGGGTTGGTGTGCGCATTCACCGACAGTCTCGGCAGGTGCACAGAACACACGGCCGCGGCTCAGTGCGTTAAGGAGTCACTCGTGAGCTCTTGGCGTGACGACGAAAGTTGCAACTCGACTTGCTTTGGCGATAACGATCTGCAAAGTTCTACGACGTACGTGAGGAGTCATTTTTTAACGAGGTGGAGACAGGCATGCATGAAGGTGTGCATCGATAACGGGCCTACATTAACTTGCACGTGAATAGTCGGACCAGTTAAAATAAAATGAATAATCATGGGTATTCTGTGGCTTGCATATCGTTTATTTTTGTGTGTTGGGTGGCAAAGAGATGTGCAGCAGTCGCAAGAAATATAATCGTTTACAAATATATTAGCAGTTCATGAAGAATCACGAATGTTCTTTATGTGCATCAAACAATACCCACGCTATTCAATTTTCTTTTAATTACGATCTGCCTCTGTTTGGTAGTTTTGGTCTTACTGGGAGCGTGTTTCTATTGTCACATACCCGTACACATGTTTTTAACGAAAGTACAGTCGCTTATCGTGACGTGACGCTACCCTTCGCCGCTTGTTAGAATGGCTCGCACACTAATTAGAGCTGGTTAAAAAGGTGGGAACTGGGAGTCTTGTCTTAAACGAAGAATTTAGAATCAAACTATATCGCTTCCTTCATGCTCCAGGAACGGAGGCTTCACACATGTTCTGCCCATTGCAAGAAGGATGTTTGAACCTCATGAAACACGATCACAACATTGGAAACCATGTATCGACAGCAATGGTGCAAACACGCTACAATAAAATGAAGCGAAGTGATGCGTCACCTCTGTGTACAAGTTGCACACTGCGATTCGCAAACTTGCGCTTCGTGTTAAAGGGCTACAAATAGGTTAGATGATCAAGAATATCGTATCGTTACTGTTTCGATGCTGTAATAATGAGTAGTTTTTTTTGCATCTATGACTGTTAACACCAAGTATTGTGCAGATTAGCAATCCTGAAAAGAACGTTACAGGTCAAATTAGGTTCAGGATATATTTTATATTTAACTCACCAAGTAAATGTGTTATCTTCGATTGGCCGTGGAAGTTTGTCGTGGATTGGTCGTGGAAGTTGTGGAGCGAGCGGAGATTGGTCGAGAATCTGGATAAACGACAGCGCATAGAGTGAGCAGAAAGTGGTAACTCGGGGAACAGTCCACTGCATTTGCTTTTTTCACAGCTAACCATCGATCCCAAGCCCGGTGAAAAGTTTACCGATCCGAGTAATGTCCCTAACTCAGTCCATAACTCTTAGCGGTAATGCATACGGTATCTTGCAGCGACCAAATCAACGTCGACCGATCCTCCAGCATAAATGGTGGCCTTGCGCCAGTCACAAGCATGGATAACCAAATAGACCTCTCTGATGCAGACCGCAATGAATGAGAGCAAAAGAAAAGTTTCTGGTTCAGTGTTGTCATCATTACAATACGTTAACAAATGCCCATCCGGTGATATTAGCTGACCCTTTGCTCATGCGCTGTTAACCACTCGTCAATGCCTTTGTAGACTCACTCAGTGACTCCCATTTTCTTTTCGAAGCCATACAAAACTCTTTCTTGCAACCGTGTACGTTACGTCACGCCGGATCTAGCGTCACTACTCAGTGGTCTGGGCCGCACACGTGGCCGCAGAGGTTCCGCGCGAAGTCCGGCCAGGTAACATTGGATGCTCGCGACATTCCCATAGCCGGCCGTGGGAACCCTGGATTGCCTACGGGCGCAGCTTTCGCCTTCCGCGGTTCCTTGAGCGCACCCGTGGGTGCGTGCGTATATGTCCCACAGCCGCGGGTGGAGGCAGGGCAGGAGTCAGCGTTCCGCAACGCTGCCGATAACGTGGCCGCGGAGCCTCTGCGGGCCGGAAATGAAGTAGCCGGGCTGTCGGCGTTGTTTCGCGCTTGTTGCTCTGTTTGTTGGGCGCGCGTGCAAGGGCGCCTGTGCAAGCACATCACACGCGAACGCGTCTCTCGCTACGCACCCGTGGCTCATTCCGAGTCGTCGGCGGTATGACCGCCGGCACCTTGCGCATGTGGTTAAGCGAAGTGCGAGGCGAGACGACGGGGAACGACGGCGATCAAGGATGCGGGTTGGTTGGCGTACTCAAGCAGTTCCAAATTGTATATTACATCATTTGTTAATTTATTCGCCAATTTACGAATCTGTCCCTTTACGATTGCGATGAAAGCACACACAAACACACGTACACGGTGAGAAAGTAACCGATTCATTCCGTCACCCTCCCCCCTATTACATTTACTGTGTGCTTCACCTATAGAAATTTTGCAGCGGATTGTTGAATGTCTTGAACATCGCACTGCTGCCTGCCGAATGCAGTATCGATTTTTGTCATGTCAACAGCAATCACATGTTTTCATTCAAACGAAAAAAAAAAAGAAGATAGAGCTCCAGCTACACTTGCACTGCTGTGTGTTGAACGTGACCGTCATGCTCAGTAACCGACGGCATATTTGCTACTATGAGCCGCTTATGATAGCGGTGTCTATACAGGCTGTGAGTCCTGCATAGATACGGTAGGGGAGAAACCGGTCTATTTACCTGCGCGGATCGTTCCGCAGCCGCTTGACACCCAATATCCGTGTCAGAAAACGCCTCTCCCATTTTGAGCACCTCGCCGACGCTTCATTTTAAAGGAAATAAAATCTGTCTTCGGACATTCCTCCGACCCAAGCGCGCGCTTTATATCTCGCGGCCGCAACAGGGGAACAACGGAAACGCTCCATCATCGGCGAAGAAAAGAGGAGCTGCCCGACAACATTGCTCGGCCGGCGAATATTCTCGACTTGAGGCGACATCGCGTACGACACGAAGGCTCGACTCGGCGTTCGCTTAGAACGACAAAAAAAACACACGCGTGCGCGCGAGCTGGGCCCGACTTTAGTCAAACAACGGCGGCTGCCGGACAGTTGACGATAAGGCCTGGCCAGTCTATGATGACGTAGAAGGCCGCACAAAGCCCCGTCACTGAAGAATAGATGTGTCTCCCCGACCTCCGCCATTTATGTATGTATCCGCCCTTCCGAGTTGAGGCGTGAAAGTGTCACCGCGAACTGCGAACGCGCTCTGCGAACGTGAACGTGGTCTCACTACTCGGGGAAATGCGCGGCGGCATGAGGCTCCGCTAGCGTAAGTGTGAAGTATGGAAGGAGGGAGAAGAAAAGAGCTCCTTTCATAATGGAGTCAATGAATAGCTGCTTCCGAAGACGTCAAGCATGGCAAGACGCGGGGTGAGGGGGTTCGCCCGAGGGGACGAGAGAGACTACTCTCTCTCTCTCTTGCGCGAGCAGTGCCGCCTTCTACATCCTCTTACTCATCTTGTTTTCTCGCCTCTCCTGTACTACATAAAAGCACGCGCTACCAAAGAGGAATATATAAAAAGGCAGAAAGAAATACATTTTATCATCTTTTACAAAAGCAGCCAACCTTCATTTTTCTTCGTCGCGCTGCGCGGGGAAGCCGCGCGAGTGGGCAGGCTTCGTGTGCCGAGCGAGCCTCGCCTCATCGTTGGAATTTTTAAAAAGTGCCTAAAAATTCCATAATCGAATAAAAAAAAAAAAAAGGACAAACGAATAGGAGGAGCGTGCGCTCCCCCCAAGCGGCTTCCAGCTTCAAGTCGATCCGACGCTGGCATGGCGAGTGATGCTAGCGCAGCGGATCCCAAGGAAAGTGAAAAACGATTACTTCTGAAAAAAAAAAAAAAAAAGTGTAAGAAAGAAGAAAGAAAAATAAGACTGCGAATAAACACCAAGAACACTTGGACAACGCCTATTTGTTTTTTTCATCTCGCGTTTCCTCTTGCTCAGCTTGGTCACCGAGAGTTCGCTGGCCTCACACTTCAGTCGATATTTGCGTATTTTCTTTCAGATTATGTTCTGATGCTTTGGTACACGACACGACAGAAGGCTGCAGCCGGAAGAACATGTTTTTATACGTCTCTACATCTTTTACGGGCTCTCTCCTGACGGTACACGCACGCTTGTTAATATGGTTGCACGGTTTCACGTGTGCCCCGTGAAGCCTTCATCGTGTTTTGCAATTCATGATGACCGAGTTCGGTGAAGCTACCCTTGTTTGAACCCAAGACGTTGCGGTTAACCTCGCTGTGCAGCATAACACAACCTACCGGACTGATGTGTTGGCTTGAAGAAAGAAATGCAATGTAGCGCGAATTCAGTGTAGCAGGGCGTACTGGAAGTATTGAACTGCCCTTCGGTAACTCAGTATTTCGCCTTTCTTTCGGGAGAGTGCCATAACTAAGCGCATTGTGCTAACTCAAAACAAACCCTGTCACAGAACAACGGGGCTCAACGTCATACGTTATGCACTTTGTAAAGGACCCGGACAAAGAAGCGGAAAACGTGGCACCTATACGAATACGCCTCCTCTAAAGACAAATGTCCTTAGAGAGCTATAACAATACCTCAACATGTGATCCAAGTCCCGCAAACCAGGAATAAAAAAAAAAACGTAATAAAAAATGAAGCCGGAGATGGCCAAATGGAAGCCAATTCTGGAGCGCCATTGGAAATCCGAGGCGAACGTAAAAGAGAAAGAAAAGCGAGGGTGCCCGATGATGCGGGGAGCTGGGGAGAGGAGAGAAGCGGGGCAGGCTAATTCGACCCAATTGTGCGCCGCCGGCCGCCGCAAATTCCGTTTACGAGCGCCACGCCAGGCCGTCACGATTTCAACTCCGCCCCGAAACCCGATACCCCGTGGACCGGGCACGTCACGTAGTAGGCCCCGCGCCCGCGCATTCGACAAGAACAACAGAACCCCTCCGGCGACGGCTACGCCGGACCTAAAGCGCCATAGGTGTAACCCTCACTCTTCCCCCGCCACAGAGTCCTCCTTTGCCAGCGTTCTTACTCCCTTCCACCCACGAAAATAGTGAGCCCTACGCACCCACCCGCGCTTCTCATTTCCCAAATGCACCTTTGCTTCCCCTCTTTTATTCCCCCACATTTCCGGAGACTTGCCCTTTCTAACGCACGTATGCTGGACTTCTCCCAGGATGCTGCGGCAGTGGTCCGCGTAAAATGGACGCGGGTACCGAGGTCGAACGGTAGTGCACGCCGAAGCGCTGCGCGGCTTTAATCCTTTTTGTCTTCTTCCTAGCCGAGTCTTCATGCTCTTTTCTTGTCTCTCTCTCTCTAAATACCCAGTCATGTCGCACTTAAACGTGCAACTTTGTTGTGACCTAGCTTGATAGTATTCTTGCGCATGCTTTCATCTCCTAAATAAATCACATTCGCACTTCTGAAGCTACGCGGTCTTTCTCCTCGTCGAGGAAATGACATGCTGGCGTACTTTAACTTAGAGATAAAGTTACTAAATGGTTTAATGCAACACATGCGTCCTAATGTCTTGACGCGTTCTACAGGTATTAAGCATCGTAATCTTCAACACAGATCAGTATATGGTAAAAGCCTCAATGTTCCTGAGAACACTCAGGGACACTCAGCTGAAAGCCGACCATGGGTATTGTAGGACGGTTATTTCATGTTGTTTAATTATTTTTTTTTTATTTCTTGTGACTAAGAATGTTGCTACGAAATTTTAGGGTGTTTAGTTAAATAGAGAATTCCTTAATACGCTCGCTCAGCAAAGCGAGCTTGAAGAAAAGCATACACGTTTTCTGTTGTGCTTTTCGTTGCCATTCAGCTCGTGCATTTCCTGAAACTCGCCGTTTTACCCGCAGGAGCCTTTTAGCCATTTGTGTTGTTTAGTGTACATGGCCGACCCGACCTCGTCCCGTCAGGTTAGTAAATCACGAATACCAATCTGGTGTTTTTTTCAATCGTTCAAATGTTCAGTTTCGCCTATTTAATCCCTATATATTTTAAAACAGTTGGGTCTCGAGTTACTTGCTGCCTAGATTTACGGTGTTTCTGTGCCGATGACAATTAATATCGTTTCTTTAAGCTCTTCGAAATATGTAGCATAATGTACGTCACTATAGCGGTTTCATTTCTTGTCGGAAAGGGATTTATGGTACTTTATCCGTGAACTTAAAATGGTCAGACATTTTAGTTTTCAGACACAAATACTTGGTGTGAATGAGTGCCAGTTAATTCCTTCGAATAAAAAGCGAGATGCCTTAGCAAGACAGCCCAGTAGTTTGAGAAGAGCCTGAAGTGAGAAATGCCCGGCGATCAATCGTTTGCTATTGTTGTTAATCTGTGCCGTTGGCAAGGCGTGCCTGCTCATTCTACAAAGCCATTAAAATGATCCGAGGCCCACGAGAACAAAAACAGTTAGGATGTTTTCGAAAGAGCGAAACCGCTATTTTCCCGAGTCAGCAAACAAAACATTTCCGAATGTTCGTCAAGGCAAACAACATAGTGTCTAGAGGAAGGTATCCCCTGCTGGTACCACAACTCGCATTAAAGGCCGGCCTTTCCCGCTGAATCCTCGCCGAGAAGGGACAGCGCCCGTCTCTCGCCTTGCTCATACTCTTTCCTCGGCGTCCTTAGCGAAGCAGCCAAAGTGCACCGATTACGCGCGAGATCACGGATAGCGCAGCAGCCGCCGTCAGAAGGAACCGCGCTCGCCGACGCCCCGGAGCGCGTTTATAAATTATTCCCTGCCCGAGCAGCCAGCAGCGCGAAAGGGTGAGGAAGACAGAGAGAGAGCGAATGGAAGATTCGGGCCGCCGGCTCATCGAGCGCCCGGCCCCGGCGCTCAAAACGTGACCCGGGTCGAAGTTCCTCCTGTCCGAGGGTATCGCCCCGGTCGACCTCTGGGCCGACCTCGGCCGCTGATTGGACGGCTCCGGGCCAGGCGGGGGCGGGGCCTGAACCCTCTGCCAACCTTCGCACGCAGCACGCACACACATCGAACGTCGTTTTGTGTGTGCTGCGGCGGCACGAAAACTGCTCGTCGGCCTTGGACATCGCGGGCGAAATCCCCCAACCCGCTAAAACTTTACGAGCGGTCGCAGAAACGTGCTTCCCCCTCCGCGCGGTGACTGCCGCTTCTCTGGAGGCCACGTACTCTTGGCGGGAAAGCCTCTCTCACCCTACCTTTGACGTGCGTGCAGTCGGCGTGCTGGGGAAGTGGATTAGGAACGAAGGCTGGAGGGTGGATGTGGAAGGATCGGAAAGACTCGGCGAGCTGGCCCTGGGGTGGAATGAAAATACTCCTGGAAGCTGTACGGACTAGCGAAGGGCCAGACTCTGCAGGGCTAGGAGAAAACAAAAACAAGAGGGAGCAGATTAAAGCTTCTGCACATGCGACAGAAGTCAGGCTTCTCCCGATAAATGCGCGTGTCGTTGCTCCCACTATACCGATTCTCGTGGATTGCTTCAACAAACAAGACAAAAAGGTTCGTTAATTCATCAGACTCGCCGCACACTTTGTAGGGTCCCTTTCCCGGAAACTAAGGAAGAGCGACCGGGTGAGTGCGCTCGGCTAGATAGTTATGGACAAGCAACGAGCTCTAACCAAAATAAACTCCGGTTGGCCACCACGCGCAAGAACGAAAGGAAGGGAGCGAGTAAGTACTAAAGAAGTTGCAAAACGTTGGTTTACTTTAGGACACAGGCAAGGCGTTGCAGCATATCTTAGGGTCACAATGGAAACAGCATAGCTCGTCTTAACCCGCCACTAATAGTGCATAGCGGTAACCTTTTGGAACGTATTTACTGAGGAAGCTTGCACTAGGGAAAGTACGCAGGTTATTGAAGCCCCTTCCACGTGGTTACACAAACAAGACGGAGGTTCACAGAAACATGGATCCTTGAAGTGATTCACAGTGGTTGAACGAAGGAACCATGGTTTCTAAATAGGGTCGCGTCCTCGCTGCGCCGATGATACAAGTTTCATCTCTAAAAGTTGGCTACGGCGACGCCCCATGTTCTATGCCATGCTTGTAGCTTAAAAGTTCGGACTTGAACATTCCGAAATGTCACTAGTTATGAACTAACATAAGTCTCTTCACCAGAGTTTCTTTTCAACTGGTGCAGCTGCTGCTAGCCGATTTTGAGAAATTGGTTCAAACTGCAATACTCTTAAGCGTCGATATCGAGCAATGCAAAACTTTTTCAATTCTTCTACTTAACCCCCCCCCCCCCCCCTCCTCGATTACATTATGGGAAAATTCGCATCATATATCTAGAGTAAATATTAGTAAGCGATTTCGCTTAAGTTTCTGGCACTGCAAGCTGTGTCTCCGCGTTTGAAGATACTTCGAATTCATTTGTGGTACCTGTATATAGCAGCACACTTTCGAAAAAATCCTCAAGGGCCATATACTGCTGCGATCGGTAATAAAATGCAGTGAGGAGAAAAAAGACTTAGTCAAGTTATCTTAAATGCAATCCTAAACATTTTTTAGTTGTAAAATATAACAAGAAAAAAAAACAAGAACAACTGTGCATTATAGACAGGCAGTTCTTTATGGGTCATAAAAATGATTGCAGAGGACCTTATCGGTGCTCCAAACAGCAGCGTCCCATCATCCCACGTTGGCAGTGGATTGACCAATAACACTCAAGCACTTCGTAAACGACTCCATAAAATGTCTTCAGTGCGATGCAGTTCTGGCTCCCATCCTCGGACCAAGCGCCTGCTTTTGAAAGATCTACGAGTAGATTTTTTAAATTATTTCGTAGTTGGAGAGCCCCCGATGCAAGAAACGAACAGTGGACAGTGGCTGGTTTTTCGCAGCATGTGCGCGCTTATGCACCCCGGTTTGAACATGATAAGCCAGTACCTACGGCTACGTATAAGCTCTATTTTCAGGTCGCGGAGCAATGGGCAACTTTATAACACAGAAAAATGAAGGCGTCAAAGGCATTTTTGGACAAAGAGACTTTTTGATATGGGTGGGCTAGGTTCTGTTATATTTTATACTACTCATGCTATTTCGGTGCCTAAATTTCATAATCTCTTTATAAGTTTTATAGATTTAATTAAAGTCTCAGACGACCCAACTAGTTTCTGAACACGCCGCCCGGTTATTGGGAGATCCGAATCAGTAGGTACATGGGCTCGAATTAAAGCCTTGAATGAAGAAAATAATTGTGTGGACTCACGTCTATAAGTTAGATATTCGGGATATTGTAAGACAAGTGTATTGCCACTGTTCTGAAGGGGTTTTATGATTGTACAGCGAAGCAAACCTTGTTATTTGAAATCAGATGACTTGAGATGTGCAACAGAGCAGCAGATCTGCAGCGACACATAGAGACATTAATCCACCTGCTTGAGTTGACAGGGGCACATACATATGGCTTTTTTATATAATACACGCCCCTCCAGTTCTCCTGAATACTGCTCACGAAAGCTGCGAACGTTCACCATTCCCGGGCCTACTTGAGTTCCAAAGACATTATGCAGAGAGAACATCAAAAAAGAACAATAAACACTGAACAAGAGTCCCTTTATTATACGCAAAATACATCAGAATATGGTCCAAACAATTGAGATGTGGTAAACAAGTAATCTGCAGTAAAATGCCGACACTTTGGTAGTGGTAGTCAAAACTTTATTTTTTGTCCGTCAAGTTAATAGGTTGTGCTTCACCCTGCCTGGGCGCCTACCACGAGCCGCTGAGCTCTGGCGGCGTCGTCGGCCCGCAGGACTGCCAACAGTTGATCTTCTTGGGCTCAGCTAAGCAGCACAGCACACCAACGCGCGCGCAGGCTTTTGCTAGAGGCAGTCTCCCCATTGCTACTCGTTAGCCCATTGCATTCGCACAGCATATGCTCAAGAGTTGCTCTTGGGCATATAGGTTAGTAATAAATTTACTGAATTGTCCTGCAGGTTTTTGGTGACTTTGGCTCAGGTCTCCCACGACGGGACGTCGAGATCTTGTCTCAACGCCACCTCGCGGGCCTGCTGGACGTCCCAGAGTTGGCCGCCGAGGTAGGAGCTGCGCAGAGCGGCGACCCACCTCAGCGATAGGATCTCAGAGTTTAACTCGTTTTTGCGTTGTGCGCTACACATAGCATGTGTTGGAGTGTAGCTATGTCATGTGTGCATATCTTACATGTGTTTTTTTTTGCGTACTTCAGGGAATCTTTATTTGAGGTCAAGCGGGTTCGGGAAAGTATATGTTTGTAGTTTGGCATAGATCCACTGCTTGTGCCCTGTTTAGGTCTTTGTGTGGTGGTGGGAATGTTCTTCTGGCTTGTTGGTACATCTTTGCGAAGTCGTTGTATCTGATCAGTCTGTCTTGTTCGGATCGGGGGTCTTCTCGAGAGGCCGGCCGGGCTCGGTCCGTCAGCTCTCGCGCTCTGCAGTGGGCTACCTCGTTGAGGTTCGGGGATAAGTGGGGAAGTATTTTGTGAGAGTCTACCTAGTGAACATGTCCATTTAATCTGCTGTTGAAGTTCTGACTGGCTGGTCCGGGCAGGGCATCCGCAGCAGCGAGGCACCACAGCCAATCAGCACTTCAGCAGCAGACAAAATGGACATATCCACTATAGGTGGACTCCTACAGAATACCTCCGCTGGTTGCCTGTGTTGACGTGGGCGGGGAACCATACGATTAGACTTGAGCATATGCGCAACAAAACTTTTATTGGGCATGAAGTCGGATCGCGGTGTGTGATAAGTGGCGCTGTAAATTGAGTTATGAAGTAACGCGTCCATCGTATTTTGCTGGCAAATTAAACTGAGCAACGTGAGGTCCACAGTAATACATTGAGGACTTCTGCACCAAAGTTAAAGACTGCGAAATGCATACAGAATTTGTACAAGTGGCGTGGACAGAAGTTGGATTTTAAGTGAACTATCCGTCGTGAAATAATTACATTCATTATGGTGTAAAGGTGTTTATTTGTAAGCGGCGTTTGGGCTGACTGTCAGAGCAAGGCACGGACTCTCAGCACGAGCGGCGTTCCCCGTGCAAGCGCGCTGGAGAGATTGGCCCACTGGAAAGCGCTGGAGAGGATGACCCACTATACAGCGTTCCTCTTCTTCGCTGCAGTGAATACATTATTATCGTTTTTTTTGTGCACTTTCTGTTCCTAGATCACTTATTTATTTTTACTGTAGAACAAATAGAAATAGAGCATTCGAGGCATTTTCTACCTCTATTTCTCCACAGCAACCAATTTATAACAGAACAAAACGCTCGACAAGAACCATAAGTAAATGTGGCCAGTCCAAGGCCTTTGATGACGGTTGGCTTGCACTGCTGACTTTACTAGATGGCTCCAATACATGGTGTCAGTTTCAGGTGAGAGACAGAATGCATTATGAGTTGAGTGATCGCGTCTCCTTCTCGCGTCATTATTAATTTCCATGTATGGTTTATGGAAACGTTTTAAAATATGAGGCAAACTCAGCATCATCGACGAGCGCGCCTTCTAACATCATAGCTAAGTACAGTGCAGAACATTGGGTTCGGCACTCCATATGGACAAGTTGCTTTATTTATGAACCAACAGTGAAAAAAAAATGTTTGTTGCTAAACCGTTCTGCCTATGGCTCCGAAGACCATCAAATATAGCTACTTAACAAGCGCTGCTGCATAAAAATCTGGGTTCGTCGTTCATATAACCTTTTTACGTAATTACCATCCGCGATTGGCCATCGCTTTCCCTGATTGTCTCGCTATAACAGCGGCCGTTATCATGTGTTGCCGGCGCCCACCGGCACTCGACCAACAAGGAAACAGTCTTACATAAAGCAAATTTTGTGGACATGAGCTTTGACCTCCAATTGTAGAAAAAGCTTACGATGTCACTAGGGAAGCGCTGATGCATTTGTCATTTCACATATACGCTTACGAAGCATACTATGCTCGCAAAACGACGCTGTACTGTTCTGCATAAGATAATCAGTATTTTTGCTTGAGTGGTGCTATTACGTCTATCTCCTAAGCACTTTCGAGTACAAGCTGAGTCGTTATTTTTGTGCAGGCTTGGACTCCCCGTACGACGTAAATATCGAACTCGCTTGTGCGTTGGGTGCTCCGACTATTAAGTAGGTTCTAAGTTGCGCTTTGAGAACTCGTTTAGGGAGGGTGGAGCTACAGTAGATAGAGTGGATAAATATACGAAGTGCTCCTGATAACGACGTGTATTTCATATTGTATTCAAGGATGGGATATCACAAAGTATTTTCTTGGAATGCCGGCTTATACGTTCGGCAGACTAGAATTGGACGAAGGCGTTACTGAGCTTCGAATGCTAAAATGACTTTGTTAGATCATTGTAACACTCACACACCTTCTTATTCTGTTTTTTGGTTGGAGGGGGGCATGAGTCTTATCCTTTCTTCTCTTTTTGTCCTTGTGTATGTGCTTTCCTTATCCGCTTTCTTTTCCCTCTTTTTGTCACTCCTTACATTTTCCCCAACGTAGGGTAGCAAACCAATTGTTTGTCTTAAGGTTAACAGGATGCTTTAACTCGAGTGCTCCTATTTAAATACATGGGAGCGGAGAAAACGTTTTACTCGGCAACCACTGCACCAAATGTGATGAGATTTCTTGCATCTAAAAGAAAAGTTACAATCTAGTTACTGTAGGAAGTAGACGGGGCCTCCCGGAGTCGTCATTACTTTCAATTGCACCAAGCACCCTTCGCAGGGTACACTCTTAGCACGGTACCTTTTATGGTAACTTGTAATCACGAGTAACTTATAAAATAAAGGTTACATGCGAAATATGTTGATGTTTTAATTAAATGTTGTTACGTATATATATATCTATAGGTTACAAGAGTCAAAATTGACGGATTTAAAGGTTAGTTCAACGCAAAGCGCCTTGTAACCTTTAGATTTTAACCTCTAAAGAACTCTGCAGCGCACCAGTGAGGAGACCTACATCATGGATTGGACGTTTGCTGATAAATGTATCCTAATGTGTTTGTGTGCTGCATTTATTATCTGGTTATTACAAACGTAGGACTTCGGCAGTTCGAGCTGTATTCGGTCTTAATTTCTGTCAGCCAAGTAGTTACATTTTTCACGATTTAAAACCAAAAACTAAATCTAGCACGATCGCACTTGCAAGTTCATCTGCGCGCTGTTCTTTGACGACCCTCCATACTTGGCACACAGCCATATTTGAAATATCAGCAACGAAGACTGTGTCATCGAGTGATGTGGCGTGCACTGCCTGCCGAAACCCAGCGGTCGAACGTGACGGAAGCCCCCTGCTCTCGCACGCATTCTAGCCACCATGAGACAGGCATGGAACATCGGTATTTCAACGCAAGAAACAAAAGCGGGCGAGTTTCTTTAGAACAATGAATATTTTTTAACAAATTTCATGTACGAGGCGAGAAAGAACAGTAGAAGAAAAGCACACGAACGCGTTGGGTCTTTCAGTAAAAGGTTGTTGAAAACATTAGATGGTTCTATCACATATCAATATAATTCAACTTGTCTACTAAAATGTCCCTCTACAGAACCTTTCAGTTGTCTGCATACATTTTCTGCCTTTAACCGGGTTCGTTTCATTCCCTGCACTGCCTTGATGCTGTCAACCAAAAGTTTTCCATGCCTCCACCATAAGCGCTTAAGATGAGGTTAATAGTTAGTGTGCAAGAAGCGCGTGCCTAAGAAAACCATGCCGACACGCGGTACCAGCTAGGCAGCGTGCGTACATAAGTATAAACGCGCGGCGAGGGAGCTGGGTATGCGGTACGCGCTAGGCGACCGGCGTAACTGCTTTGAAATAGACAACAACCTACATGTCGGCGAACCATTCTGCATTGCACTTAGGATGTTTTCTAATAAAACTTGTAGCACCTGATTACACTGCCAGCGTTCTTTGGGCATATTAAGCTGTGCCGAAGATTGACTCTACAACGACAGCAAATTTAAGTTACAGCAGACACGAAACGCGCCAAACGTTCAGTGAAATCAACAGGATGCCGCTACACTCACATAAAAGCGAGCGCCGTCCGCTCCGTTGTGTTTTTAGGAGACATAGACAGATGAAAAGAGCGTTAAATGTGTGAAGCCGCCAACTGAGAAATGAAATCTTTATCACTGTCCAAACATGAAATGCTTCCACCATCACACCAATAACATCACTGGCACCTCTGACATTTATTTCTGTAAGTCATTGCTTGTTTTCATTCTTTTTTTCATTTTTGCTTGTGCCTCTAAGTGCCTCTTTCTAACATGGCGGAAGCGAGCAGGCATCAGCCACACTGGAGTGTGGCCATCCACGGTGCTATCATCTCTCCTCCTCGGTCCAATCGAGATAGCTCGAGTTGCACGCTGGGAAGGTTTTAAGCGGGAGCGGGAGGCTCGGAGCCGGCGGGTGTGGTTAGCGCGCTGTCGTCCTGTCGTTGTTTTAGTTATCGTTCTGAGACGGCCATTATATATTTGACTTGTTTGGATACCATCCGATCACCATTGTGTGCTGCCACCACTTGTAGCCTGCAGTAGTTATTACCGCTTCTACTGGGAACTTGCGCCATCCGCTGCACCCTCATGCCTTTGTGCAGCAGAAACCTTTTCGGTGTGTTGCGCGGTCGCTGCAACGAGCCAGGTTGTGAGTGCAAGCGATACACTATTCTGCGCCTGTCGGAAAGTGACAACCTGGTGAGGTGTGACTATTGTGACCACGTCCCAAATGCACACGGAAAAATCTCGGTAAGCAGAACTTTTGCTTTTAATTATTTTTAGGTGGATAGTACGTGAATTCTTTATAGTTCGCAATTCAACATTTGACATAGTGCATGCTCTCTGTTTCTGAAAAAAGTTATTGTTGATATATTTGCTTCTTTAAGCTCTTCGATTTACATTGAGCTAAATTCGATGTTGTCATGTTGTCATTTTGTGCAAATATTAGATTAGACCTCTCTAAAATATTGAGATTGTCGGCGGGATGAGTTGTGTCAGGGCAACTAAATGACCTCAACAATACGTTTCTTGTACTGGCACCGTGCTTTGGGCTGATGTAGTTGATAGAAATCGTTCAGTATTGTACAACTCGCCTCGCGCACCCTCCGTTAGCCATGCTGTGGTGGTGCGTGACTGCCCGCGCCCTGGCCTGGAGGTAGTCTCCGGTGTGTGCAGAAGTCGGGCAAGCCGAGGCGGCTCGTGGTTGCATTTCCGCTTTCTTTCGGTGCGCGTAGTGCTGGAGGTCGCGTAATCTCAAAAGTTTGGAGACACGTTGAAGGGAGCAACAAAACAAACGTTCGCTCCCCTCTGCGTTCTTCAAGCCAACTTGATAGCGATTGTTCGCGGTCGTCAAATGAGATATGTTCATTTATGCCTGTGCTTGCGTGACACCATGGTTATTAGTAAGCTAATGATTACTGTTACGGCAGGTAAAACTACGTACCTTAGTTTGAGTAGTGGTCTAATGCTTTGCTATCGCTATTAGTGCTTCGCGTTTTGGGTGAAAATACGTGTTTTTTCTATTTTCTTTTAGTCAAACGGGCCAATAATTTAACATGGGAATCGGTGGTTAGCATTGGCTAACTGCGAAGAATGCACAATTCTCTTTTTACCGCAACGTCACCCCTTCTCTTACAACTTGCATTCAAATTTCGCACAATGATGTATAATTATATACAGCGTTGTTCCGGAGAATACCTGTTGTATAGCTGTCGCACGCATTTTGCTTACGTACGCGTTTTTTTTTTTTTTTTTCGCCTAGAGCTCTGCAATGCGCTCTGCATTGCTTTGTGAACACTAATGATGTTCTTTCGTTGCGTCTATAATTTCAGAAATGAAAAATACAGCCGAGGCAAAGGCGCAATGCAATGTGCCAGGCACCGTGTCCGAGGCCTCAGTGTCAGATGAAACCGTGGAAGCTTGCACATCTAGTCTCTCCTCAGTACAATACGGTTAGTATAAAGTGGAATGTTAGCCAAAGCTTTTTTGATTGCCTAGTGTATCAAATATTTTATAGCGAAGCTTTCTTTGCCACTTTCCTCGGCTTTTCCACTGTTGCTGCTGTCGCTGACCTGCACGCGGCGTCGGGGAGTGGTTGAGTACGTAATGTATATAATGTACGCAATGTACGAGAAATTACATTGTACGTGTACATAGTAGGGACACGGGAGTGGCGTCTGTGAGCCCTTTCCAGCAAGAGCGGCGCGGGCGTCGCCACAATGCCCTCTGGAGCTCTTTAGTCGTCATAATGTCCTCTGGAACTCCTCGGTCATCGACACAATTGCCTCTGGAGCGCTGTAATTACGCGTTAGCCTGCGGTTTAAGCATTGTAGAAGCTGCAGCGCTTTTGTACTCACGTGCAAATTTCCAGAGGGGAGATAGTCAATGGAAAGATAATACAGAGAATGCGTAAAGCCAACGCCCTGACCAAACGGATGAATAATAGCTGATATTCGCTCGTGGCGCCTTGCATACATAGTATGATCGCGGAAGAAGGGAAAGACGCCACCAGAAAGCATGCTTCATTTGGGGTCGCTACTTCAGAGACGTCGCTACTAGACATGGCAACAGTTGCGGAGAAACTGTAAAAATGTTAGTTTCAGAATGAAACGGCACGTTTCTGCTATTTCTGAAAAAGAAACACCCTGCAAGTTTGCACATGATGACAACTGATGCAGGCGTGCAGACGCAAAGCTGCGCTCAGTACCGCAGCGTCAAGACGACAACGCGCAAGCGGCTGTCGAGCAAATAAACATTTCAGCCACGATGCCATGCGCTCGTGTGAAGAATGGCAGTGCTAAATTCCTTGCAGCATACGAACAATGGCGCACAACAATGCCTCGAGCAAACACGCCGCGCTGTTTGGTGTACTACGTAGGCAAACACAAGTGGTGCACGTAAGGTAACATTTAACATCGCATCACGACTGTCGTAGGCCGTCAACATCACCGCCAAATATTGCCACTAAACGCAAACAGCACAGAAAGCTTTGCTTACATCGATTCCCACAGTGCGTGGGATCTATATATATTCTTTTTCTTTTTTTGCTTTAGAGAAGATTGTCCCAGTAGGTGCCTCCATAGAAAATGAATCGGCCTGCATGCCTGTGCAAGAATCACAGCCTGGCTGCTCTAAAGGTAAATGCATAGCGCATACAGGAAAGAATTGGTTTCATTGGGTGCTTTGTTATCACTTGTTTGTTTCAGACTCCGCACCGTGGCCCCATGTGGAAGAGCCCCCACTTGACAGCCCAGTGGTTGCCATGGAGAAAGAGATCCGCGATACTGAATGCGGCCAAGGTATGTGTTGTGAAAGATAATTTACTAGTTCACAAGGAAAACATCTCAAATGTAACGATGCTAAATATTACATTCATTTGTAAACTTTTCACATATCGTCCAGAAAGCTCTCTGCATTCACTTTGTGATTACTTGTACTCACATCTGTGTCCCTGTTCAGTACTTATATTGTAGCATTATCATTTGTATTGGTCAGTGGTGCGAGTCGAGCGGAGCATCACTACACGATTTAATGTTGTCGCCTTAGATTTTCTTCCCTTGAAGTAATACTAAGGATGGAGGCATTGCTCATACTTTATATGCGCTTAAATTGAGGTATGGTAGTATTTTGGTGCTATTTTTTATTCACTCCTTCCGTTTAACTAGACTGCGCGATAATTAACACATGAAGGCACAGAATGTAGAGAAGGAACAAATTAATGAAATTAGATGAAATTGTTAAATTATATTTCACAATTTAATTTAAATGTGATTTACTGCATTTGAAAGTTAATAAAGGTGAGGTAAGCAAAAACCGTAAGAGACATCCTGCCGGACGGAACGTGCACACAGCCAGCTCATGAAGTGTGCGATGCTGCACCAATTTACCTGGTGAAATCTCGTTAATGCGTATCTTGTGGGAACAGGGCATAATTACGCGCTAAACGGTAGTATCCTTTAGTGAGATTTCAGTTGTATATAGTTCAGCAAACAAACGAAAATTAGTATTATACTGATTACTTTCAGTAAAATAACATTTCATTGCTTTTTCCTGCATGCTTACTATAATGAGAGCTAAAGGTGAGCCAGTTCTAATTTTCCTTGATGTAGAATGGTTGGGCTCTTTGGGGTTGTGTTGCGCTCTGCAGTACTGCACGTTTTTGGTAAATTTTAGTTCGTCAGTTCACATTATACTGTGCATATTTATTGTTTGATAGGCGAATGTTTATAGGCTCTAACTGTCTTTGTAGGCTCCACTGCCCAGTGGTGATATCCAGATTGCAGCTCCCCACGTCTACACATGCAGCGAGCACACGTGTGTTTATGCTGGCAGCAGGCAAGAAATAATTTGGGTCTCGAACGGCAGCCTGGAGCTAGCTGTAATTTATTGTATTTTAACCTACTACATCAAGAACCTCGATTATCCATATGCATTTGCACCATTCCTGGCGCTGATGCAGAAACTTGTGCTTCCCAGCAATGTTGTGCCTAGAGGGCTCATAAATGACAGATTGAAGTGTTTCTTTGCTCTTCTGAAGAAAAAGAATGTGATTTGACTTAAAGTCTAGTTAACAATTTTCACCTTGCATTAATGTTCACTTGTTGCCAGGAGGTGGTGAACAGATGCATCGTTTTGTGGATTACATTTGCATGCCTTTTTATAACTGTTCAAAATTACTGAGGTAATACAACCATTCATGCAAGTGACACTTAGTATTGTGCACAAGTATTTTATTTAGCTGCTCAAAATTCTTAAATTCGTGCAATGTGAATTATGGCGGCCTTACTTTGTCACTGAGTTATTCTAACTGCTAGCCTCTAGATGATAGAGTAATTGTGCAGTACTATGCATAGTAGAGTCCAAATGACCTTTTTCAATATTGATTTTAAATAGGTAGTGCATTCAAGAAGTTTGAATCCCATCCTTGACATTGTTAGCTAGACAGTAAAATGTGTCTTGTAGTAATTTTAATAAAAAAATGTTCATGTTTGTATTGTCACAAGGATCTAAACTGAGAGTTCACTATGCTGTAAGCATCACCACTTCCAACCTTTTGTCATTTGGCCCTACAAGCCAGCACTTTGCACATCTCCTGGTTAAGCTTTGTCTGATGTTTGTAAGAGCAACAAGTGGTCTTTTGATGCCAGTGGTGGTCAATGCTAACACTAAGAAAACGTTGCTCAGGTATAGGTGGGCTGCATGCATGCATGGCCTTGTGGTCTAGTCTTCTTTTTTAGGTTCACCTATAGCCAATACCTTGTATATTTTTTGCATTGTCTACATTGCATTGGCAACGTCTTTATTGACCTGCTCTAATGCTGCACAGGATATGTAAAGCTTTTTTATGTAGTGTCCAATGTGGATCTGAACACAAGTGTCCAGTTTTTGTTCCTGCTATCTCATATACTAATCTTTGCCTTGTTTTCTTGCTTCCTGACAGCAGTGCAAGTTTTTGCATGGACAGTTAACACGAATTTATTGACGACATGCATGTCTGAAACACGGTGATATGCTTTTGAAAATTCCTGTGATATGATGCAAGTGATAGTATTCTCTTGAATTTTCAGATCTAGTCATGTGCCAGCAAGGCCTGCTGTACTTGTGGTGTATTCTATGTTGTATTTTCAAATAAAGATGTTGCATTCTGAAGTTAACCTTATACTGCCTGTGGAACTGTCAATTTATACTCAAATTATTTATACAAGCTAATGGTGCCTCCTCCTCAGGCGTTCAAATTGTGTTTTGATCTGTATTTTTGGGAACATTACCGTTACATATTTGCTCAAAAGGTGCCGCACGGGGAGTTTCATTTGGTCAGAAATCCCAAGGGATACTAGTATACTAGTATCATAGTAGCCCTTCGTTGGCTGGAATACAACGATTTAAGTGATTTAAATGAAAGTAAACTTTTGATACCACATTCAGTTGAGCGTTCCTTTTTTTTTTCAGAGAATTTCATGTGGGCCCCGCTCTTTACATGGTCCGACGGGCCGGGTGCGGCCTAGCAACGGGGAGGCGCCACCTTGGGTTTTGTTCCAGGAAGGCCAAATCTCCGCATGGTACACCGAGCCGGCTGCCGCCAAACAACAGAGGTGCGCCATTTCCTTCTTTTGCGGTTCTCTCTGCTTGCGCCTCTTCTTTCTTGCGCGCTTCTTTTTGCGGTCGGATTAAGCAGCCGACAACCATGCCCGGAGAAACGTGAGCCCTCGCGGAGGACGCCACTCGGCCAGTCCTTTTTGGACACTCTTTACACGCGGTTGCGCTTCGAAATAGTTCACCTGTCCACCTCGTGTGGTTTCCACAGGAAAGGGTGTCCCTGTGTCTCTCTCAGCCTAAGCCAAAAAAAAGAAAAAACTGCGTTTTGCTGGCAACTTACGCAAGCCGTAACATCTCTTCGACTGCAATAATATCTAGTCAAAAAATTCTCTAGCTATCACAAAGCGCAAGGAGGAGCGCGGGAGTACAGATCTTCACTTACGAATGGCATAGCAAGTGACAGACGCATACTGTTTTTGGATACAATTGTGTAGCTGTTTAGCAATAAATGAAGCAAATTTTTGCTTTGCTTATGAACAACGGCAAGTGTTCAGGCCCTTTACCCGTGCTGTTTCTGTTTTTCTCCTGCGCATGCATTTACGTTTACTGTGTGGATTGTACCAAGGGTATCATTCAGCATGCAGAAATTAAAAAGGAAAATCAGTCAGCTGAAATTCATTTTTTTTTTCATTTTCGCATGCTAAATGATACCTTAGGAACAATCCAACGAGTAAACACAAACGTATGTGCAGGAGGATAAAAACCGCAACAGCGCGAGCCAAAGGTCTGAACACTTGTCGTTGGCAAAGCGAAAATTTGGCTCATTTATTGATTAGCAGCTACAGAACTGTAGCCCAAAAGAATATGAGTCTGTCACTTACAATATACTATTCGAAAGTAATTTCTCTGCCTCCCGCGCTCACCTTTGTTGCACTTTTTGGGGTAGTAGGCTGCATTTTGTCTTCGTATTTTTTAGGTCAAACAAGAGATGTTGCGGTATGCGTAAGGTCTAGGTTGCCTGCAAAACGCAATGTTTCTTTTTATTTTTTTTACTTAGGTTGAGAGAGACACAGGGACACACTTTGTCCCGAAAACCGCACGAGGTGGACACGTGAACTATTTCGAAGCGCAAGCGCATGTAAAGGCAGCGTCCGGAAAGGACTGGCCGAGGGGCTTCCTCCGCGAAGGCTCACATTTCTCCGCGCACGGTCGTAGTCTGTTTAATCCGGCCGCGGAAAGAAGCGCGCAAGAAAGAAGAGGCGCAAGCAGAAAGAAGCGCGAAAGAAGGAAGAGACGCACCTCTGTTGCTAGGCGACAACTGCCTGGGCGGAGCATGCGCAGAGCAACGGGCTTTGATGAAACATACCGCAGAAAGAAGCCCGAAAGAAGGAAGAGCCGCGTCCCCGTTGCTAGGCGACACCGGCTCTATATACGGAGCATGCGCAGCGCGGTGTCCATCTGGGACCTGCAAGCCGCATTGTGTGAACATTTTAATCGTTCAACCGGTATATTGTAAAAGTAACCTTTATATTTAGGCAAAGGCACTAAATACTGTATGCCTATACTAGAGGTTAAAGTGTTGTAACCTCTAGTTGAGGTGCACGCTTTCTTACCTTTAATAGAAGTTAAATTTGTAAAGGTTGCTGTGTAACTTATAAGTTAAAGGTGCACAAATCTGTGAGAATATACCCCTTTAATAAACGTTACCGTGCTAAGAGTGTAGGCCAAGGACCTAAAAGAAACTCGTTTGATAGCGGCCTCTTAATCGACGTTCGCGATGGAAGAGACCAGTTGCTGGCGTTCTTGCGCGTACGCGGACAAACGCAAGATGTAGGATGGGGTGTTTCTGGTACCTTACAGTATTCACAGTTTGGGCTACTATCACTGCCACCTATCATATGTCTATAACGGTTGGCGAATGCGACACCAAGGCGAATCCGGTGCACCATGCTTGTTTGGCTTCTTTTAAGTTTGTGAGGCATTCGACATTTCATTTCTTGGTCCCATATTTGTATTCGCTCGTGTCGTGAATCTGGTTGGGTTCAGTGTTCCAACGTACGGTTGCGTATTACGCAACGAAGTAGCGCGTTTGTGTTTGTTCGTGAGAACGAAATGTATACTTCAGAAGTATTATTTAAACACTTTTCGCTTCAGCGTCTGCCTGTTCGTTCCTTATGACGCCACACAGTGTGAAAAACGAGAAGAGAGGGGGTTAACCGAGGGTCCCGATTTTTATTAGTCATATCATGAGAAGCCAACAAACACTGACACCAAGGACAACATAGGGGAAATTACTTGTGTTTAATAAATGAAATAAAGAAACGATAAATTAATAGAAATTAAAGTGGATGAAAAAACAACTTGCCGCAGGTGGGAACCGAACCCACAACCTTCGCATTTCGCGAAGGTTGTGGGTTCATTTATTTCATTTATTAAACACAAGTAATTTCCCCTATGTTGTCCTTAGTGTCAGTGTTTGTTGGCTTCTCATGATATGACTAATAAAAATCGGGACCCTCGGTTAACCCCCTCTCTTCTCGTTTATTACATAACGAGGGTCTCGAATCCGGCAACATTGATGCCTTCAGGTAGCATGTGTGGGTTTATTGACCAGTTGCCTTCACCCAAAAAGATCACGTTCTCGTGACGCCTGCGGCAAGAAAGACGTTCCACGTCCGCCGCCAAGGTATGTGAGTGATGGCGCTGGCTAACACTCCCAGGGTTCTACTACGACACATAAATACCCAAGAAAGTGAATGGGGAAACAGCGCCGCGGTAGCTCAATTGGTAGAGCATCGCACGCGAAATGCGAAGGTTGTGGGTTCGGTTCCCACCTGCGGCAAGTTGTTTTTTCATCCACTTTAATTTCTATTAATTTATCGTTTCTTTATTTCATTTATTAAGCACAAGTAATTTCCCCTATGTTGTCCTTGGTGTCGGTGTTTGTTGGCTTCTCATGATCACACAGTGTGAAGGTATCCACTGAAAGGTGACATTGTGGCCATTTATATTTGCGTGGTGAGATGCTCTGTAATTTCTATAGCCATTGAATAATACGAGCCCCGTCTGAGGACACAGTCAATCGTTTGAAGAGCTGGCTTGGAATCGCAGAACATCGTCCATGCGTGAAGAGGCTCCTCGGAGAGAAATCGAAGTGCCTACCAGATAGCAACAAGTTCTGCGGCAGTTGATGTTGACCTGTGGTCTAGTTTAAGCCGCCGAGGGATCATCATATGTGGGATGACGAAGGCTGCAGGGGAGGCATATGGCATGACAGAGCCAACGGTATACACGTGTACAATATCTCCGTACTCTGCAGAAATGGGAAACAGGGTAAGTTGCTTGAGACAAATGGATGCAACGTATTACTTTTTTTGTAATTCTAGGAATCCGCAGTGTAACGAAAGGTTTAGGCAGAACCCAACGGGGGTATTCTCGGAATACCTGCGGGAAAATATCTTGATAGCAGATAACTCTCATGACGCGATAGAGTTTTTAAAAAGCTGGAACCCGGGTGGGTGGCAGGGAGCGATGACAGAGGATGGTGCCTGTGTCGGGTCAACACGCGAAGGTACATTCGGAAAGGCTCCCAGAGCAAGTATACACCAATAGGACAAGCACGAGCTTCCGCTATTGTTCCACCGGTTGACGTGCATCGTGGGAGGCCTGAACATGTGCGCAATGCTTGAGCTTGAATGCTCTCCAGCGTGCACACGCAGCTATGTCCCATGCTTGAGAGCGCCGGCATGCTGTACCGTATATACACTCTTAGCACGGTAACGTTTATTAAAGGGGTATATTCTCACAGATTTGTGCACCTTTAACTTATAAGTTAAACAGCAACCTTTACAAATTTAACTTCTATTAAAGGTAAGAAAGCGTGCACCTCAACTAGAGGTTACAACACTTTAACCTCTAGTATAGGCATACAGTATTGAGTGCCTTTGCCTAAATATAAAGGTTACTTTTACAATATACCGGTTGAACGATTAAAATGTTCACACAATGCGGCTTGCAGGTCCCAGATGGACACCGCGCTGCGCATGCTCCGTATATAGAGCCGGTGTCGCCTAGCAACGGGGACGCGGCTCTTCCTTCTTTCGGGCTTCTTTCTGCGGTATGTTTCATCAAAGCCCGTTGCTCTGCGCATGCTCCGCCCAGGCAGTTGTCGCCTAGCAACAGAGGTGCATCTCTTCCTTCTTTCGCGCTTCTTTCTGCTTGCGCCTCTTCTTTCTTGCGCGCTTCTTTCCGCGGCCGGATTAAACAGACTACGACCGTGCGCGGAGAAATGTGAGCCTTCGCGGAGGAAGCCCCTCGGCCAGTCCTTTCCGGACGCTGCCTTTACATGCGCTTGCGCTTCGAAATAGTTCACGTGTCCACCTCGTGCGGTTTTCGGGACAAAGTGTGTCCCTGTGTCTCTCTCAACCTAAGTAAAAAAAAATAAAAAGAAACATTGCGTTTTGCAGGCAACCTAGACCTTACGCATACCGCAACATCTCTTGTTTGACCTAAAAAATACGAAGACAAAATGCAGCCTACTACCCCAAAAAGTGCAACAAAGGTGAGCGCGGGAGGCAGAGAAATTTCTTTACTTTCGAATAGTATATTGTAAGTGACAGACTCATATTCTTTTGGGTTACAGTTCTGTAGCTGCTAATCAATAAATGAGCCAAATTTTCGCTTTGCCAACGACAAGTGTTCAGACCTTTGGCTCGCGCTGTTGCGGTTTTTATCCTCCTGCACATACGTTTGTGTTTACTCGTTGGATTGTTCCTTAGGTATCATTTAGCATGCGAAAATGAAAAAAAAAAAATGAATTTCAGCTGACTGATTTTCCTTTTTAATTTCTGCATGCTGAATGATACCCTTGGTACAATCCACACAGTAAACGTAAATGCATGCGCAGGAGAAAAACAGAAACAGCACGGGTAAAGGGCCTGAACACTTGCCGTTGTTCATAAGCAAAGCAAAAATTTGCTTCATTTATTGCTAAACAGCTACACAATTGTATCCAAAAACAGTATGCGTCTGTCACTTGCTATGCCATTCGTAAGTGAAGATCTGTACTCCCGCGCTCCTCCTTGCGCTTTGTGATAGCTAGAGAATTTTTTGACTAGATATTATTGCAGTCGAAGAGATGTTACGGCTTGCGTAAGTTGCCAGCAAAACGCAGTTTTTTCTTTTTTTTGGCTTAGGCTGAGAGAGACACAGGGACACCCTTTCCTGTGGAAACCACACGAGGTGGACAGGTGAACTATTTCGAAGCGCAACCGCGGGTAAAGAGTGTCCAAAAAGGACTGGCCGAGTGGCGTCCTCCGCGAGGGCTCACGTTTCTCCGGGCATGGTTGTCGGCTGCCTAATCCGACCGCAAAAAGAAGCGCGCAAGAAAGAAGAGGCGCAAGCAGAGAGAACCGCAAAAGAAGGAAATGGCGCACCTCTGTTGTTTGGCGGCAGCCGGCTCGGTGTACCATGCGGAGATTTGGCCTTTCTGGAACAAAACCCAAGGTGGCGCCTCCCCGTTGCTAGGCCGCACCCGGCCCGTCGGACCATGTAAAGAGCGGGGCCCACATGAAATTCTCTGAAAAAAAAAAGGAACGCTCAACTGAATGTGGTATCAAAAGTTTACTTTCATTTAAATCACTTAAATCGTTGTATTTCAGCCAACGAAGGGCTACTATGATACTAGTATACTAGTATCCCTTGGGATTTCTGACCAAATGAAACTCCCCGTGCGGCACCTTTTGAGCAAATATGTAACGGTAATGTTCCCAAAAATACAGATCAAAACACAATTTGAACGCCTGAGGAGGAGGCACCATTAGCTTGTATAAATAATTTGAGTATAAATTGACAGTTCCACAGGCAGTATAAGGTTAACTTCAGAATGCAACATCTTTATTTGAAAATACAACATAGAATACACCACAAGTACAGCAGGCCTTGCTGGCACATGACTAGATCTGAAAATTCAAGAGAATACTATCACTTGCATCATATCACAGGAATTTTCAAAAGCATATCACCGTGTTTCAGACATGCATGTCGTCAATAAATTCGTGTTAACTGTCCATGCAAAAACTTGCACTGCTGTCAAGAAGCAAGAAAACAAGGCAAAGATTAGTATATGAGATAGCAGGAACAAAAACGGGACACTTGTGTTCAGATCCACATTGGACACTACATAAAAAAGCTTTACATATCCTGTGCAGCATTAGAGCAGGTCAATAAAGACGTTGCCAATGCAATGTAGACAATGCAAAAAATATACAAGGTATTGGCTATAGGTGAACCTAAAAAAGAAGACTAGACCACAAGGCCATGCATGCATGCAGCCCACCTATACCTGAGCAACGTTTCCTTAGTGTTAGCATTGACCACCACTGGCATCAAAAGACCACTTGTTGCTCTTACAAACATCAGACAAAGCTTAACCAGGAGATGTGCAAAGTGCTGGCTTGTAGGGCCAAATGACAAAAGGTTGGAAGTGGTGATGCTTACAGCATAGTGAACTCTCAGTTTAGATCCTTGTGACAATACAAACATGAACATTTTTTTATTAAAATTACTACAAGACACATTTTACTGTCAAGCTAACAATGTCGAGGATGGGATTCAAACTTCTTGAATGCACTACCTATTTAAAATCAATATTGAAAAAGGTCATTTGGACTCTACTATGCATAGTACTGCACAATTACTCTATCATCTAGAGGCTAGCAGTTAGAATAACTCAGTGACAAAGTAAGGCCGCCATAATTCACATTGCACGAATTTAAGAATTTTGAGCAGCTAAATAAAATACTTGTGCACAATACTAAGTGTCACTTGCATGAATGGTTGTATTACCTCAGTAATTTTGAACAGTTATAAAAAGGCATGCAAATGTAATCCACAAAATGATGCATCTGTTCACCACCTCCTGGCAACAAGTGAACATTAATGCAAGGTGAAAATTGTTAACTAGACTTTAAGTCAAATCACATTCTTTTTCTTCAGAAGAGCAAAGAAACACTTCAATCTGTCATTTATGAGCCCTCTAGGCACAACATTGCTGGGAAGTACAAGTTTCTGCATCAGCGCCAGGAATGGTGCAAATGCATATGGATAATCGAGGTTCTTGATCTAGTAGGTTAAAATACAATAAATTACAGCTAGCTCCAGGCTGCCGTTCGAGACCCAAATTATTTCTTGCCTGCTGCCAGCATAAACACACGTGTGCTCGCTGCATGTGTAGACGTGGGGAGCTGCAATCTGGATATCACCACTGGGCAGTGGAGCCTACAAAGACAGTTAGAGCCTATAAACATTCGCCTATCAAACATTAAATATGCACAGTATAGACGAGGCAACCTAAAGTTTGCCCGCGCGGCACCAGCGCCGAATGCTCCCCTAGCGGACCGATGGAAGTTTCGAGGGTCGTCGCTGCGCGAGCGCGCGCCCGTGATCTGTTCGGCGGGAGCGCTCGTGCTGGCTCGGGCGCGTTGTTTTTGCGATGGCGAGTGCGACCTCATCAGCCAGGAAAGGTGGCACGCAATACTGCTGTATTGTTGATTGCCATAACAGCCTCGAAAACACGAAAGGTCGAACGCCGCCCATGAAATTCTACAGATTTCCGGGGAAGTGGTACGAGAAGGTCAGACGACAAGCATGGATAATTGCAGTGCGCCGAGTCAAGTAAGCACCATACTTTCGTATTCGCGTGCAATATCGCGGCTGCTCGATGAAACGGAATAGTGATATGCCTGTTTTTAGCGCCCAACGGTTTGTTTAGTCATGCCGCGTTGTTGAATTGTGTTGACATCCGCTGCTTGTTAGCGGTAAATGCATGCGTGTTGCGACGCTGAGCTTGACGACGCGAGCGCGATTCCCGGCCACAGCGGCCGCATTTCGATAGGGGCGAAGTGCAAGAACGCCCTTGTTACCGCGTGCTTTCATTTTTGTGCACGTTAAAGAACCCCCGGAGGTAATAAGTATTCCTGAGACTAACCATTACAGCGTGCCTCATAATGATTTAGTGGTTTTGCATGGTTCTGGCAGTTGAAACCCCCGAATTTATTTGATTCTACTGTGCCTTCACTCGCAATCGGCATGGACGAGCTTTAGAGAATTATTTCCATTTTCCAAACGCTCAACTTAATTTACTAGTTGTGCAGGTAACGAAATGGGACGCGCGCTACTTTTGTCTGATAGCAGACAGCATTTAATGCAAGCCGCGGTCGTCGCGTGCGTCGGTAAGCGGCAGATCGGAAAGCAGCCGATCGAGACGTGCGCGTTATGTTTGTTGTTTGGCCATGCTTTCTAAGTTCACAATATCCAAGCTTGCTTTAAGGTAATTACCACCTTGCACATTCTTGCTGATTCACTCTTCCTGCCAAAAACCTTCGTTTCCTGTAGTAGCCGGCCATCGGTGCAAGCTTACTTTAGCTGTTCGCCCGACGAGGCACTAGATTTGCTTTGGTGAGGCATGTATCTGTAATGCTTGCGCTCGTGCTGTTGGTCCTAAGGTAATCGCCTGTTAACGTGGTCTGGGTTCATTTCGCGGAGCAGTCTGTACGAGCCAATCCTCATTAGCAGTGAAAAGGCACCTTGCTGATTAATGCGATGAGTTGCAATGACTCCAACATCTGCATTGAATAAGGCGTGATATACACTAAATATTATTGCAGCATGATTCAAAGCAATATGCGCCTATATAGTATTTAAATTGTTAATTTTGAGCAGATGTGTGTTTTGGCTGTTGTGTTCTAGGATTTCGTGTATCCTGGGAAGGAAACTGCTTTAGTGTTCTGGTGAAGCAGCGTACTGACCAGGACAAGGCAGACACACACATGAATACAAGACACTCGCTGTGCTTGTGTCTCTCCTATTTGTACTGGTCATTGCGCTGCTTCACCAACACGGTATGATGATTAATCACCAACTCGCCCAACTTCCCACATTACTGCGTTAGCTTTATAATGCAGTTCTCTTCGTGCCACGCAGTGACGTTATTGGGGCAAGAAATAGGCATCACAAATTACAGGCACTAGCATCTCCGAATCACCATGTATTAAAGGCATGTACAGTTTGCCAAAAACAGCTCAATTTGTGATTTGCCTGAACCTAAGCTTGAGAGGGTATAATGAGCTATAGGCTAGGCCACGTTGTTGAAGGTGGGAAGATGGTCTTTCTCGTTAGTAACGTTCCATGCTCATTTGTGCCTAATACATGTGTTCTTTCTGTGCTCACAGTGCTGATGACACTCCCTGGGAGCCATCCAAAAGCATGCGAATTTACAAAAACAAGCAGGCTTTGCGAAGCGAAGACATCGATAACGCTTGCCGTTGTTCGCTGACAGCTCCGCGCAAATCAGAACGAACACAAACGTGTAATTTACTAATGCTCCAGCCAAGAAATTTAGCAGCAAAAGGCGGAAGCACAAAATGAGAACAGCCGTGTGCGCGCACTCAGCTACCGAGGAAACTAACGGCAATCGTCACCGTCCCTCCACATCTCTGCAAGTATGCATGACCGCTTTGTGCCTGCATCATATAGAAATAAAGTGGCTAAACTTCTGAACTTGGTGTATACCTCTAAATCGACGTCGTATACGATCCTGGACACCTGTGACACGCCCTTGGCTTTCACTGTCACATCACCGTCCACGATTTGTTGAACGCCGTACACGTGCGGAAGCAGACGCTCCCCTTTCGTGAGGTTGCCGCCACGAAAAAATCTGTCCGCGTCGGCAGCCTTCTTGAAACCGCATTGCAATCTCTGTGTCGCTGTTGCGCAAGCAGGCGATCTGCCGCCGTCGAAAACTGAGCGCCGTGAGAACGAGCAGCGAAGAAACGCGCGGGCGAACCGGTGTAAACAAAGCGGAGACCGCGCCACGGCACGACCGCGCTGCATCACGTTTCCACATTGGGGGCGCTGTCAGGAGGCGCAGTAGCGCCGCCTGGCCATGGTTTTCTCGTCTATAATGTGAACTGACGAACTAAAATTTACCAAAAACGTGCAGTACTGCAGAGCGCAACACAACCCCAAAGAGCCCAACCATTCTACATCAAGGAAAATTAGAACTGGCTCACCTTTAGCTCTCATTATAGTAAGCATGCAGGAAAAAGCAATGAAATGTTATTTTACTGAAAGTAATCAGTATAATACTAATTTTCGTTTGTTTGCTGAACTATATACAACTGAAATCTCACTAAAGGATACTACCGTTTAGCGCGTAATTATGCCCTGTTCCCACAAGATACGCATTAACGAGATTTCACCAGGTAAATTGGTGCAGCATCGCACACTTCATGAGCTGGCTGTGTGCACGTTCCGTCCGGCAGGATGTCTCTTACGGTTTTTGCTTACCTCACCTTTATTAACTTTCAAATGCAGTAAATCACATTTAAATTAAATTGTGAAATATAATTTAACAATTTCATCTAATTTCATTAATTTGTTCCTTCTCTACATTCTGTGCCTTCATGTGTTAATTATCGCGCAGTCTAGTTAAACGGAAGGAGTGAATAAAAAATAGCACCAAAATACTACCATACCTCAATTTAAGCGCATATAAAGTATGAGCAATGCCTCCATCCTTAGTATTACTTCAAGGGAAGAAAATCTAAGGCGACAACATTAAATCGTGTAGTGATGCTCCGCTCGACTCGCACCACTGACCAATACAAATGATAATGCTACAATATAAGTACTGAACAGGGACACAGATGTGAGTACAAGTAATCACAAAGTGAATGCAGAGAGCTTTCTGGACGATATGTGAAAAGTTTACAAATGAATGTAATATTTAGCATCGTTACATTTGAGATGTTTTCCTTGTGAACTAGTAAATTATCTTTCACAACACATACCTTGGCCGCATTCAGTATCGCGGATCTCTTTCTCCATGGCAACCACTGGGCTGTCAAGTGGGGGCTCTTCCACATGGGGCCACGGTGCGGAGTCTGAAACAAACAAGTGATAACAAAGCACCCAATGAAACCAATTCTTTCCTGTATGCGCTATGCATTTACCTTTAGAGCAGCCAGGCTGTGATTCTTGCACAGGCATGCAGGCCGATTCATTTTCTATGGAGGCACCTACTGGGACAATCTTCTCTAAAGCAAAAAAAGAAAAAGAATATATATAGATCCCACGCACTGTGGGAATCGATGTAAGCAAAGCTTTCTGTGCTGTTTGCGTTCAGTGGCAATATTTGGCGGTGATGTTGACGGCCTACGACAGTCGTGATGCGATGTTAAATGTTACCTTACGTGCACCACTTGTGTTTGCCTACGTAGTACACCAAACAGCGCGGCGTGTTTGCTCGAGGCATTGTTGTGCGCCATTGTTCGTATGCTGCAAGGAATTTAGCACTGCCATTCTTCACACGAGCGCATGGCATCGTGGCTGAAATGTTTATTTGCTCGACAGCCGCTTGCGCGTTGTCGTCTTGACGCTGCGGTACTGAGTGCAGCTTTGCGTCTGCGCGCCTGCATCAGTTGTCATCATGTGCAAACTTGCAGGGTGTTTATTTTTCAGAAATAGCAGAAACGTGCCGTTTCATTCTGAAACTAACATTTTTACAGTTTCTCCGCAACTGTTGCCATGTCTAGTAGCGACGTCTCTGAAGTAGCGACCCCAAATGAAGCATGCTTTCTGGTGGCGTCTTTCCCTTCTTCCGCGATCATACTATGTATGCAAGGCGCCACGAGCGAATATCAGCTATTATTCATCCGTTTGGTCAGGGCGTTGGCTTTACGCATTCTCTGTATTATCTTTCCATTGACTATCTCCCCTCTGGAAATTTGCACGTGAGTACAAAAGCGCTGCAGCTTCTACAATGCTTAAACCGCAGGCTAACGCGTAATTACAGCGCTCCAGAGGCAATTGTGTCGATGACCGAGGAGTTCCAGAGGACATTATGACGACTAAAGAGCTCCAGAGGGCATTGTGGCGACGCCCGCGCCGCTCTTGCTGGAAAGGGCTCACAGACGCCACTCCCGTGTCCCTACTATGTACACGTACAATGTAATTTCTCGTACATTGCGTACATTATATACATTACGTACTCAACCACTCCCCGACGCCGCGTGCAGGTCAGCGACAGCAGCAACAGTGGAAAAGCCGAGGAAAGTGGCAAAGAAAGCTTCGCTATAAAATATTTGATACACTAGGCAATCAAAAAAGCTTTGGCTAACATTCCACTTTATACTAACCGTATTGTACTGAGGAGAGACTAGATGTGCAAGCTTCCACGGTTTCATCTGACACTGAGGCCTCGGACACGGTGCCTGGCACATTGCATTGCGCCTTTGCCTCGGCTGTATTTTTCATTTCTGAAATTATAGACGCAACGAAAGAACATCATTAGTGTTCACAAAGCAATGCAGAGCGCATTGCAGAGCTCTAGGCGAAAAAAAAAAAAAAAACGCGTACGTAAGCAAAATGCGTGCGACAGCTATACAACAGGTATTCTCCGGAACAACGCTGTATATAATTATACATCATTGTGCGAAATTTGAATGCAAGTTGTAAGAGAAGGGGTGACGTTGCGGTAAAAAGAGAATTGTGCATTCTTCGCAGTTAGCCAATGCTAACCACCGATTCCCATGTTAAATTATTGGCCCGTTTGACTAAAAGAAAATAGAAAAAACACGTATTTTCACCCAAAACGCGAAGCACTAATAGCGATAGCAAAGCATTAGACCACTACTCAAACTAAGGTACGTAGTTTTACCTGCCGTAACAGTAATCATTAGCTTACTAATAACCATGGTGTCACGCAAGCACAGGCATAAATGAACATATCTCATTTGACGACCGCGAACAATCGCTATCAAGTTGGCTTGAAGAACGCAGAGGGGAGCGAACGTTTGTTTTGTTGCTCCCTTCAACGTGTCTCCAAACTTTTGAGATTACGCGACCTCCAGCACTACGCGCACCGAAAGAAAGCGGAAATGCAACCACGAGCCGCCTCGGCTTGCCCGACTTCTGCACACACCGGAGACTACCTCCAGGCCAGGGCGCGGGCAGTCACGCACCACCACAGCATGGCTAACGGAGGGTGCGCGAGGCGAGTTGTACAATACTGAACGATTTCTATCAACTACATCAGCCCAAAGCACGGTGCCAGTACAAGAAACGTATTGTTGAGGTCATTTAGTTGCCCTGACACAACTCATCCCGCCGACAATCTCAATATTTTAGAGAGGTCTAATCTAATATTTGCACAAAATGACAACATGACAACATCGAATTTAGCTCAATGTAAATCGAAGAGCTTAAAGAAGCAAATATATCAACAATAACTTTTTTCAGAAACAGAGAGCATGCACTATGTCAAATGTTGAATTGCGAACTATAAAGAATTCACGTACTATCCACCTAAAAATAATTAAAAGCAAAAGTTCTGCTTACCGAGATTTTTCCGTGTGCATTTGGGACGTGGTCACAATAGTCACACCTCACCAGGTTGTCACTTTCCGACAGGCGCAGAATAGTGTATCGCTTGCACTCACAACCTGGCTCGTTGCAGCGACCGCGCAACACACCGAAAAGGTTTCTGCTGCACAAAGGCATGAGGGTGCAGCGGATGGCGCAAGTTCCCTGTAGAAGCGGTAATAACTACTGCAGGCTACAAGTGGTGGCAGCACACAATGGTGATCGGATGGTATCCAAACAAGTCAAATATATAATGGCCGTCTCAGAACGATAACTAAAACAACGACAGGACGACAGCGCGCTAACCACACCCGCCGGCTCCGAGCCTCCCGCTCCCGCTTAAAACCTTCCCAGCGTGCAACTCGAGCTATCTCGATTGGACCGAGGAGGAGAGATGATAGCACCGTGGATGGCCACACTCCAGTGTGGCTGATGCCTGCTCGCTTCCGCCATGTTAGAAAGAGGCACTTAGAGGCACAAGCAAAAATGAAAAAAAGAATGAAAACAAGCAATGACTTACAGAAATAAATGTCAGAGGTGCCAGTGATGTTATTGGTGTGATGGTGGAAGCATTTCATGTTTGGACAGTGATAAAGATTTCATTTCTCAGTTGGCGGCTTCACACATTTAACGCTCTTTTCATCTGTCTATGTCTCCTAAAAACACAACGGAGCGGACGGCGCTCGCTTTTATGTGAGTGTAGCGGCATCCTGTTGATTTCACTGAACGTTTGGCGCGTTTCGTGTCTGCTGTAACTTAAATTTGCTGTCGTTGTAGAGTCAATCTTCGGCACAGCTTAATATGCCCAAAGAACGCTGGCAGTGTAATCAGGTGCTACAAGTTTTATTAGAAAACATCCTAAGTGCAATGCAGAATGGTTCGCCGACATGTAGGTTGTTGTCTATTTCAAAGCAGTTACGCCGGTCGCCTAGCGCGTACCGCATACCCAGCTCCCTCGCCGCGCGTTTATACTTATGTACGCACGCTGCCTAGCTGGTACCGCGTGTCGGCATGGTTTTCTTAGGCACGCGCTTCTTGCACACTAACTATTAACCTCATCTTAAGCGCTTATGGTGGAGGCATGGAAAACTTTTGGTTGACAGCATCAAGGCAGTGCAGGGAATGAAACGAACCCGGTTAAAGGCAGAAAATGTATGCAGACAACTGAAAGGTTCTGTACAGGGACATTTTAGTAGACAAGTTGAATTATATTGATATGTGATAGAACCATCTAATGTTTTCAACAACCTTTTACTGAAAGACCCAACGCGTTCGTGTGCTTTTCTTCTACTGTTCTTTCTCGCCTCGTACATGAAATTTGTTAAAAAATATTCATTGTTCTAAAGAAACTCGCCCGCTTTTGTTTCTCGCGTTGAAATACCGATGTTCCATGCCTGTCTCATGGTGGCTAGAATGCGTGCGAGAGCAGGGGGCTTCCGTCACGTTCGACCGCTGGGTTTCGGCAGGCAGTGCACGCCACATCACTCGATGACACAGTCTTCGTTGCTGATATTTCAAATATGGCTGTGTGCCAAGTATGGAGGGTCGTCAAAGAACAGCGCGCAGATGAACTTGCAAGTGCGATCGTGCTAGATTTAGTTTTTGGTTTTAAATCGTGAAAAATGTAACTACTTGGCTGACAGAAATTAAGACCGAATACAGCTCGAACTGCCGAAGTCCTACGTTTGTAATAACCAGATAATAAATGCAGCACACAAACACATTAGGATACATTTATCAGCAAACGTCCAATCCATGATGTAGGTCTCCTCACTGGTGCGCTGCAGTGTTCTTTAGAGGTTAAAATCTAAAGGTTACAAGGCGCTTTGCGTTGAACTAACCTTTAAATCCGTCAATTTTGACTCTTGTAACCTATAGATATATATATACGTAACAACATTTAATTAAAACATCAACATATTTCGCATGTAACCTTTATTTTATAAGTTACTCGTGATTACAAGTTACCATAAAAGGTACCGTGCTAAGAGTGTACCCTGCGAAGGGTGCTTGGTGCAATTGGAAGTAATGACGACTCCGGGAGGCCCCGTCTACTTCCTACAGTAACTAGATTGTAACTTTTCTTTTAGATGCAAGAAATCTCATCACATTTGGTGCAGTGGTTGCCGAGTAAAACGTTTTCTCCGCTCCCATGTATTTAGATAGGAGCACTCGAGTTAAAGCGTCCTGTTAACCTTAAGACAAACAATTGGTTTGCTACCCTACGTTGGGGAAAATGTAAGGAGTGACAAAAAGAGGGAAAAGAAAGCGGATAAGGAAAGCACATACACAAGGACAAAAAGAGAAGAAAGGATAAGACTCATGCCCCCCTCCAACCAAAAAACAGAATAAGAAGGTGTGTGAGTGTTACAATGATCTAACAAAGTCATTTTAGCATTCGAAGCTCAGTAACGCCTTCGTCCAATTCTAGTCTGCCGAACGTATAAGCCGGCATTCCAAGAAAATACTTTGTGATATCCCATCCTTGAATACAATATGAAATACACGTCGTTATCAGGAGCACTTCGTATATTTATCCACTCTATCTACTGTAGCTCCACCCTCCCTAAACGAGTTCTCAAAGCGCAACTTAGAACCTACTTAATAGTCGGAGCACCCAACGCACAAGCGAGTTCGATATTTACGTCGTACGGGGAGTCCAAGCCTGCACAAAAATAACGACTCAGCTTGTACTCGAAAGTGCTTAGGGGATAGACGTAATAGCACCACTCAAGCAAAAATACTGATTATCTTATGCAGAACAGTACAGCGTCGTTTTGCGAGCATAGTATGCTTCGTAAGCGTATATGTGAAATGACAAATGCATCAGCGCTTCCCTAGTGACATCGTAAGCTTTTTCTACAATTGGAGGTCAAAGCTCATGTCCACAAAATTTGCTTTATGTAAGACTGTTTCCTTGTTGGTCGAGTGCCGGTGGGCGCCCGCAACACATGATAACGGCCGCTGTTATAGCGAGACAATCAGGGAAAGCGATGGCCAATCGCGGATGGTAATTACGTAAAAAGGTTATATGAACGACGAACCCAGATTTTTATGCAGCAGCGCTTGTTAAGTAGCTATATTTGATGGTCTTCGGAGCCATAGGCAGAACGGTTTAGCAACAAACATTTTTTTTTC